>NC_056726.1:530652839-530770339 GCF_019279795.1 Protopterus annectens
ATATATATATATATATATATATATATATATAATATAAGACAGCTTTTCTTAACTACCTTACCAATTATATCCTTGAATTTCTGAGTCCCTTATTTTCTTTTCCAATACTTCTGAATATAACATACATAATAAATAGGAAAGAGGACACCCCTGCCTAGTTCCTCTGCTCTTACAAAACTTATCAGAGAGGAAGCCACCCACTTTAGTTTTTGTGTTCAATCCCTCATATATCCTCTCAGTCAACCTTATAATTTTATAAGGGAATGCAAATGCTTCCATTGCTGGCTCATAAAATCTCAGATTACTCTGTTGAATGCTTTCTCTGCATCAAGACCACTAACAGCAGTGGCATTTTCTTACATTCTGTTATCCTCCGAATCATCATTGTTCTATTAATGCTGTCGAATGTTTGCTTTCCCTCCACAAAACCACATTGATCCACATCTATCAATTTTGGCATCACCTTTCCCATTCTTTTAGATGTTATAGACATAAACAGTTTATAATGATGGTTTTGAAACAAAATGGCTTCAGATCAAAATGGGACTATATAAAGCTGGATCTAATGAGTCTTTACCATCTTTAGGTATTACAGCCACCACCACTTTCTTCCTGGATGTTGCTGCTTACCCTCCTTTTAAAATACTGTTAAACAAAACCTTCCAGATATTTATCAGTTTCTTCCCTCCTAGCTTCCAAAACTTCCACAGGAATATCATCTATTCCTGGGGACTTTCCTGTAGATTGGTTATACATCACCATTGTTTTGCCATCTCCTCCTATCCTAGCTGTTAGTCGCTTAGCCACATCTACTTCTAACCTTGGCATATTCAATTATTCCATAAATGTTTCCATTTGTACTCTTTCTTGATTGTCATATTTCTGTGCTTTATACAGATTTTCATAAAATTTCTGAAATATTTCTAGTACCTCTTCAGGATCTCTGGTTAATTTTCCTTGTTATAGGTTCTCCAAGCTTGGCGACAACCCTTTCTACTTTCTGTTGCCCAGGTCATTGTCCTAAAAGTTGTTGTGCTCTGGGGTTATCAAAAACAATTGCTTAACAGAAATATTTTAAAACTCGTGCATGTTATCATGGCAATCCCTTATTTTCTGCTCAGCACTCTGCAATTGTTCCTCTTCTTGTTCAATGAGATTCCCCCTATTCTGTGATACTTTTACCTTTGTAAGTCCTTATAAATAATTCTCATTGCTTCTTAACCATATCTTTCTTTCTTTTATTTCCACCCTAATTTTAAACTTCACTTTAATTTTATCCCACTCCCTATGTATATTTTCAGAAGAAATTTCTGTCTTTGATAATAACTCCTGAATAATTTACACCATACCTCTCAACTGCACCAAATTATTCATTTTTTACCAAGTTTTGGGGTTCAAATAATGGGTTGCCATGATTCCCGAGTGGCACCACTTCATTCCTGATTTTTTTTAAAAATATTTTTCTTTCACGCTTTCCAAGCTGACGTCATCATGTGTGCGATGATGTCAGCTCCGTTAGCGTGTTGGAATTGATCTCAAGGGCACACATTTCCAGCCCGCTGCGAGTGTGCTAAAGCTTGAAAATAACTGCCGTGAAGTTCGTGAACTGAACTGACTCAGGGTTCCATCTTGTAGACTTGTTATGTGAACACTTGCTACTGCTGTGAACTGAACTGACTCAGGTACTGTTTTGCCATGAACTGAACTGACTCAGTCAGGTACTGTTTTGGCTACTCATGCTACTGCACTGACTCAGGTTAGGTACTGTTAGGATGTGAACTGCTTTTGGTCATATTGAATGCTAAGGCTTCTCGCTGCCGTTTTGTTTCTGGGACTGGTACTATTGTAAGGCTTGGCTTCTCACTGCTGTTTTGTTTCTGGTACTAAAGGTTTGGCTTCTTGCTGCCGTTTTTGCTACTCGCGTTTCTGGCACTGCCGTGAACTGACTCTCAGGGTTCCTCCTTGCAGACTTGTTATGTTATTAATTTTTCTAACTGCTTTGCAAGTCGGCTTCTCGCTACTCATTGAACAAGTGTGTATATGTGTGCGTGTGTGTGTGTGTGTGTGTGTGTGTGTGTGTCTGTGTGTGTGTGTAACCCCTGCTGCTTATATATACCAGCTACATCTGCCTGTTTCATGAAAAGTGAAGCACATCAGCAAATTCATAGTCTAGTGGGGATGAGAGGGTGCTAAGCAGTGGGAGATATGTTAGCTTGGTGCTGTTAAATGGAAATATACAGCAAAAGTTTAGCCCGTTCTTCCTTTTGAATTTACCTTATTTATCTTGAATCTTAAAAACCTAACTGGTTCATTAATATAGATAATTTCTCATAACAAGTAATTGTATTTCAGTGGTATAAGCTAAAATGAAAGCATCATGTTACTGTACTTGGACTGGTTTACAGTAGAAAGCTGAAGGCAGTTTCATGTGTGGGTAGAGTCAAGGGTATCAGTTCAAATGACAGTTTTGTGAATGTCATTTTTGGGAGAAAAAAGTTCTCAATGGAAGTGACACAAAACCATTCAAACTAATATTTTCTGTGGGTAGCAAGCCCCATAAACATACCATGGAAGTGTTGTTAATGTTATATTCCCACTTATTAAATACAATCAGTTCTGAGGCTGTTGTACCTTGGGGAGAAAGTGATATTTCCCAAGTGTGATACTATCTGATTTATTCAAAAGATGATTTTTTTTGGGAGTGACATTTTTGCCTAAATGAAAATAAGCCTGTTCTTTTCACTGCTGTTCTATTGTAATTTTGATGAGCTTCCTGTTTGTTTCAATTACAAAGCGCACATTTTTATTATCTAGCTGATGTACAGGCAAGGGTGAGAATGTGTCTAAGTCAGGAAACAAAGAAAATAAGCCCCAGATTCAAACCTATGACCTATCATTTTTCAGTTTTGCTCACATGACCTTTCACCGTTATTTCAAGTCATACTGTCATTAGTTTTATCAAAAGGCGAAATTGCTTTTTACAAAGTGTAGTCTGTCTCATAGTACCCACTGCTTAAGATTAAATAATTTCAGGTAAGTAAGCAGACAGTGGACTTGATTCTAAAATTAGTACTTCTTTGAAGTATTTAATGGGTCATGTAACCTCAGTGCTAGAACAAATTTAGCTTCAGTTACTGTAGCAAACATTTAATATTAGCCACACCTTTAAACTAGTAGGTTATTTTATTCAAAACATGATTTTTTGACCTTTTTATCTAAATGAAAATAAGCCTGACTCTATTCTTATTCTGCACACTTCACAGAGCAACTCACTGCCATGGTGCTGCTTTGTGACAGGAATGTAGCTGGCTACATAGTGGTAGACAAGTTGAAGTCTCTATTAGAAGTTTAACTCAGAGAGATCTGAAGGAATATAATGTGTGATGGACCCTGCTGAAATGATTATTTTTTGATAGTTTAATAATCAGTTTTTGGCAGAACAAGATGGACATATGACAAGACTGTTATCAGCTTTATATAGCTCTGTGCCACTGATTTTAACATACCTTATTTTCAGATTGTTCTTTTTTTCTGTTAGCTACATGTCTAAAATGAAGTTATGAAGATTACATCGATGATTTTTGTAGTAACAAACCAAAATTGCTGAGTAGGCAGATGTGCCTTTTTTTTTTTTTTTTAGACAGTAAGGCTTATCTTTTAGTGATGAAATCTTTAATGTTGTTTTATATTTTGTTAGAAAGTGAATGCTTATGTTCCAAGGCATAGTATAATAATGTATGATAAATGAAGAAAGCAAAGTAAAACTGAGATTCAAAGGTGCTCATTAAATCAGGAAAATATAACATACTAAATGGTTATTGTGGTTAAGCCAAAAGTTTGCTTCTCAAAAATATTCTCTGAGTTGTGAACATTCATTTTGGAACTGTTTTCTGTAATATAAACATTCATGTATTTATTTTTTAAACAAAATATTGTGCATACAAAACTGTTTGACAAGAATGCATTGCAGTGATCTGTACCCTTCCATGTGTGTGTGTGTGTGTGTGTGTGTGTGTGTGTGTGTGTGTGTGTGTGTGTGTGTGTGTGTGTGTGTAAGTAGACTTTTGCGATGGAAATGTTCTGAACTGGACAGTCTTGTCATTATTGGTTCATGCATTTTGTTTCATTGCCTACTAGAAAATTGTTCAAACAATAAATTTTAAAATGCTCTGTAACTTAAGTCTAACCAATGTGCTTTATTATACAAGGAATATAATTTAATAAAGTCAGGGATGTGTATCAAAGAATGCACGTATGTTTCTTGTTTTGTGTGCAAGCTGGGGGCCTATGATTTGAAAACCACCCAAAGGTAATCTTTATCCACCACTGGCCAGATGCATTTTCTTTGGATGTGGTGTGGGTTTCAATGCTGTTTCAATGAATGTGAGTTTCAAGAGTAGAGAAGTTTTAATGCCATGTATATTTTCATTGTGAGACAGTGTTGCTTTGTTTAGCAGATATCTATTAGTGTTTGTGTGCATTGTGCTATGAAATGTAAAAATAAAATCAAAATAATCATTGTAGAAGTAAAGCAGTATGCACACATTAGTGATAATTGTAAATGGAGTGAAATAGCCAGGTAATGGGACATTGGAATGGCTGCAGGGGGACTCTGGTGCCATATTTTGGTTGTCTGTTCTTCAGTTTGCGTTTGAAAGTTGGTATCCCACAAGTCCACTGGAGTGGGCAGGGTTACTTAATTATGTATGCAAATTGTATGTTAATCAGCATACAGATTTCCACTACCCAATCCTTAAATTCCTCTTGGTTTAACAGATAGCAGGGGAAGCACCAGTGTCTCGTTTTTAGTTCATTACCCTGCATTTTTATTTTAGTTATTATTGGCACAAGATCTGAAATAGTTAATGGATGATTATCAAAACTTTCAATTAAATGCATATATCTATGTGAAGAATAATTTCTGTCTAGCCTAGTTCAGTTTTTGTACCTAGGGGAATAATATGTAAATTCTCTCTGAATTTATACTACTGAATTCACATCTTCCATATCAAATATTTTCATAAATTTCTTCAAAACTCTACCCTCTTTTGTTATATTTTCCCTTTTGGGCCCCCAGATATACCCTCAGTGCTGCAAATTAAATTACCACCTATAAATTGTTTTCCCTGCTGAAAGCTGATTATTTCTCCCTGCATTTTCTTAAGCTCCATTATAGCAGCTTTAGGTTGAATATAAATACATGCAAGTATAATCCTCCTCCCTTGCCATTAGACCCTTAGCACTTAAAATTGACCATTCTTATCTGTTTTCCTCTTCTATCAGTATTGGAGCCCTTCTTGCAATTAATATAAGTACTCCCCTTTTCGTTTGTCCCAGATATTCCACTAAATAACCATTCTGAAATCCTTTATTTATCAAATTCACATTCCCAGTTCTTCCCACTCTGTATTTTTTATATAATTCATTACTCTCTCTTTTTTATATATATCTGTGAAACCATTCACATTTACAGATAATATGGAAAGTATTGTCTTTATGTTAAGAAGTTATTATTCCCATCTTTTGTGTGTAACAACTTTTTAAATGTTTAGTTTCAGTTTTTGTGTTATATGTATATCCTAATGTTTGTCAGGTTGATCTTTTATACAATTGTTTCTTGTCATATCCATTTCAGCCTATGTCAAATGTCACAACTTACAAAACTTTTTGTTTTAAGAAAACCCTAAAAAAACACACACACACACATCAGCAGAATAACACACAAACATATTAACTTAATACTAACACATAAAACTATGTACATCTTCAAATAATGAAGCTTTACCCTCCTAACAGGAACAATTGTCCCAGATTGACAGCCACACTCATAGGCTTGAACTAACCTATAATGAAGGTTATCCATGATAAGATGCATGGTACAGCCTGTGCTTCTACTTTTACTAAGTGCTGCCTGTTTTTTTTTCCTTATTCCTCTCCCAGATTAGAAAAACACATGAATGCTTTCAGAAAACATTATCTCCTAGCCATTGAAAGAAAGACATATTCTGTTTTATTGCCCCTATGAGATTGTCTCAACAGAAACTTGAACCAGATACACAGTGGCCTCAACTACAAACACTATTTTATTTGCTACAGGAAAACTTTTCATTATATTCAGTATTCTTTTATTTGCTTCCCCTTAAGTGTTATTTGATCAAGCTAAAGACTTTAATCCAGTCCTTACCCTATGCAAAGTAAGAAAAAACATATCAGTTTGTCTTTTATCATGCTCTTTAGTCCAGACTTTTCTCTTCTTTTTATATTGCAGTGCATGTTTCTTAAAACTAAACAAGGAGAAAGAAAGAAAGAAGTAAAAAAACAGGAGCATCTGTTTACTTTAGTATCCCTATTACAAACAAAAATAACTAAGAGAGCTTTGCTTTATAGCATGCAGTTTATGTCATGCATTATAAAATACTACTCTTAAGAACAAAATTTTGTTTTACTTACGGTTAACTTTTCCTTCCTCTTCCATGCTCCTAACTGTTCTTCCAAACATTAATGACATGAAATAGGACATATGCTTTGGAGTCCCCTACAAGTTTAACAAAGTCAAAGATGCCCAATATTTCCAGGTTTTCTTGTTCTGTTGTGTTTCACAAATCTATTTAATGCTTTGTAATCTCACATTTATTTGTTAAGTTCCTGGTTGCTATTTTTTTCCTGTTGATTTCCATCTCCTAAATCCAATCTCTGCTTCATTTCCAATGTACTTCTGGCTCTTCTAGTCAACTCTTATACCTTTTTCTGTCTCTCAAGCATTCTCCTTTGAAACATTGGAAAAGGTTTCACTGGCAAAGTCTCTCTGTGGGCTTTATTACCAGAAGAACAAGAAGCAACATATTTTTCTTTTTACTAACTCACTTTTTGTAAGACAAGCTTTTGTATTTCCTGCTTAGTGTGTTCTACATCAAAAATGATTTTGACCCCCCCCCCAGTAAAAATATTCTGAAAATATCTGGATACAGCAGCTTGAATCTCATACCTGCTTCTTGACATTCAATGATTACTGGAAATAATTTACCTCTCTTCTGCCTGTATACTATGAGTAATCATTTTCCACAAACACTCTACTGTCTCCCGCTTTTAGTACTTTGTTCTTCTCCAACAGTTTTTTTTTCAGAATCAACTCTTTCTGCTGCTAATACTGCATCTTTATTATTAAATGTCTAGATTGCTTTCTTATGGCCAGTTATGGAGCATACACATGATGTGCCCTTTCAGTTAACAACTGCTGTGGAATACCAGTCCAGTTATTTATTTGTGCTTTCATAAAATGTATACAGTCTGTTCCTTCCAGCTTTTCTGGTACAGCAGAAAATCTCAGGTTTTCCCTACATACTCTGTCCACTAATATTACTATGTTTTGAAACATTGCTTTTTGAGCAGTCTCATCTTCAGCCAACCTTTTCTTCATTTTGACCTCTGATTTTTGCTTTTTTATCATGTCATATGAGTTTAAAGCTTCTTCCAGTTTTTACAGCCTTTTGTTATTTGAGTTGCTTTACTCCTTCAGTGTTTTGTATATTTTAATCAGCTCTGAGAACGTTTGACTTGTTTTTTTCCTCTAGATTACTGGAAGTCATGTCTTGCAACATACTGGAAGTCATGTCTGGCAAAAAAAACTGGAGGTTGTACTGCTTTTTGCCGAACAGCGGCATTATTCTTCCCAGTCAGTGTTTTCTCCTTACCTTTTGTAATTGATTTTTTTTTTCAAGTTCTCTGAATTTCTTTTTTGCTGGTAACCAGTCAGTGCATTTACTAGCTCTTTTCTGGGTTTATGTTTTTACACTGAGAGAGATTAAATTAAGCTGTTACTCAGTGTGCAGCCATCTTGGGAGTCCCCTGCAATCTTCTGTAGATTCTTGAGTATTTTCTGAAAAAAAAAACTCAAGTGAAAGAAGATGAGACAAGCAAATGCAAATAACTTGTGATCAATAAACACTCTTGTAAAATATGTAAATATTATTGTGTTCAGTAAAGAGTCTTGTTTATGAGGATAGAAGTCAGTGCATTCACACTCTTTGTATCTATGCTGTAATAATATGAAGAAATCTAGGATGATGTCTTTCCCTAAATTTTCACTGACAACAGTTATTTTGCAAAATGTACACACTACACATCTAGTGTCAGATGAACTTTTATTCAGGAGATCTATGCTTTTACGTGTCAAGAAATTCTTTCTGAGTACTTGCTTATTGAAGTAAGCATTTACTGAAATGTGAAAAATATGTTTATTTGTATAATTAAAATGATAAATAGCAGCATTTTTCAACCTGTATAAACTACAGTGCAAATATCAATGACAGCTTTTTTTATCATCAGATTTCATCTGATATTATGCTGTAGTTTGTAAGTGAGTTGGTTTTGGAAATATAAATGTATATAAGAAAATATAATATATTAGTAGTAATAATTACTGGAAAACATCTATCAATTTCTCCAGCATAGTGCATTATTCTGGGCAATAATACTGTATGTCCCCCAACAATAATATTTCATACTATATCATTCAATAACACACAACTCATTCAAATAAGAAAATATATGTAAATATAAAAAACATGAATAACAAGTGACAAATGATGGCTAATATTTCCACTGCAGTGCATCCTAGATTAAAAATCTTAGTGCTGACACATTGCCCTTTCAGTTGCTGATTATTATTAATTTGTAAATCACTTAAGTTAAATGTCACAATGCCATAAGAAGCTGTGGGTGATAAGGGAACTGTACAAAAAGGTGTTGTAGTTGTGAATGAGTTAAATGAATCATTAAAATTCTGATAATATTTATACAACCACTTGAAAGTCTGGAATCAGATACAATTTTTTTAAACAGCACAATGCCACAAATTAGATATTAAATTAAACAGGTCATTGGAGACAATTAAGACAAATATAGTTTATCTGGATTTAATTCTATTAATAAAAACTTTCCCTTCCATCCAACACATGCCCAGAAACATGCCACAACTGGAATGCCCACAGAGATACCTTACTAAAAGGATACAAGGCCTAAAAAGCATGTCCTATACGGATTGACTCAATGCACTGTCACTATAGTTGGCATCCTACAGACTGCAAAGAGAAGACCTGTGTCTGGCATACAAGGCATCATTCGACCTAATACTGTTAGATTTACTGCATATCAGCAAGTTGAATGGCATCAGATATACTTGGTCTGTGGATCAATCAACAGAATGGTTTGAAGGGACAGATATATCTTGCAAGGCATACCGCTGCTCTGAAACAGAATCCCCATCCGCATAAAACAAAGTTCATCTTTGTCCATATTCAAACACAGCTTGGGTCTATGGATGGGGAAAAGAAAATTTATCCCAGGACTGCACCTTGTACTACTAATAGAGAGGCAGCACTGAAATGCTTTATCTCATACATGGATCCCCTAAAATTATCAAGGGTATGATCCCACTTATTCTTAAATTATCTACCATGGAATTGGTAAGGCTAATCTCTAACCAAACAGGATAGGTTAATTTGATCACAAAAAGGGAAAATATTAGAATGGCTTGCAAGGGCAGATAGCCTAGTACTCACCTATGAACCTACAAACACAGATCTGTTGAAAATCCTGACATCATTGAATGGACCATTTTCTGTTGTGGGTCTCTTGTTCTTGTCCAGTTGCCTGCATAACATTTCCCAACAAAAGACTGAATAGAACTCCTTATATAGGATGTTAATAATGATGTGACATCTGGTTGACTTGCCCTAGCGGAATGCATCTAGCTACCCCCCCCCCAAAAAAAAAAAATAAATAAATACAAAATAATGTTTTTTGGTCAAGTATGCTGTTTACTAGTGTGTATGTCCTGATTTTATCTATATGCAAACATCTTTTCTCAAATACTTTTCTTATGGGAAAAGTTTTACACTTTTTTTACACTGTGCTGTTAAGTTTGACTAAGTAAATTGAAATGCATTCATATTTTCTTTTTTTTTTCTATCGCTTGCAAATTTCCTCATAAAATTAATACATTTAACATTAGAATCACTTGAATTTAGAAGTCTCACCTGTGTGATGAGACAAGAAAGCAAATGCAATGTCTCCCCCTCACCCAGAAGCAAGCACTGCTGAAGGAGTGGTCTGATGTTGTGTTCTTAGGTGTCATTGTGGAGTTTTAACTGTTAATCTCTATCTGCTGTACTCATTAAGAAATATTCTGTTTAATTAATATATATGAGATCATTGTAAAACTGTCATGAGGTTAATGACCCTATAAGTGGTCTTGCCTGTGCTACTTAACCTATTAATGTGCTTCAGCAGACATGTTGATTTTGGGGAGAGACACACTCTTTTATTATTTGTAGTCCACATTGCTTATGTTATTTATGGGGTGCAGAGTCATTTTTATTATTGTTATTTAATTTTTAAGCAGAATAATTTAACCCAGAGATTTTAGAATGTACTGGTCATTATTGCAATATAGAGTATACCCCGGTTTCACTGCTTGTAAGTAGGTGAGACTTGTACTTCTGCAGTGTAAGTACTGATATCAGCAAAAGATGCTTCATCTTTATCATTTGCTGTCCTCGTTGCTACTGATACACAACCATTTTTTTCTTACTTTCCTCATTTTTAAGCAGTTTTCATTTAACGCATATTTAACACACAAATTTAACATCCAAATTTTCATTTAACACATAGATTTTGGAAGGTATTACTTGTTACTGTAGTTAAGAGCCAAAATGCTTTTGATTACTAATTTCTTTCATCAAAGTATGCTCGGTAACACTGCCACTGTGTACTTTATAGATCTTTGTTTGTAATACATTGCCTGTGTACATACTTATTCTGATACCATACATAGTTATACATAGTATGACAGATTATGAAGTCACTCTGTTTTTAGCTGAACCATTAAATTGCTGTCATATATTCATGTCCATTTGTAGTACATTCACACAATTCATAATGTATTTTTTATGTACTTCACACACTTTCAGACAGAGAGTATAACATTCCTTCCAGCATTTCTCAAAGGGATTTATGCTATGTAATAGGCAATTAGTGCAGAGGATTAAGGCTCTGAGTTGTTAACAAGCTGCTTCCTGTAGTGTAGGGTTGATTTCTTTCACTTCAGCTTGCCTACTGTGTGACTCTCAACAAGACACTTAGCCACACAGTGGTACTGGCTCGATCCCGCAAAGGGGCACTTATGTCCAGTATGCTTATCTGGTTAACAAATTTATAAGAAAAAATACTGATGCTTGCTTTACTTCATGTAATTATTTTTAAGGACATCTGAAATTCCAAAGGAATGATACAAGGTATGTTACTAAAAAATGCCAAAAAGAATTAAATCAGCATAAAGGTTTTTGTTTTTTTTCTGTGTGCATTAAGTAATAACACAGTATAATTTGTGCTCTCTCTTGTATAGTTCCTGTTCATTCCATTCTGTGGATTACATTAATTACTCCTTTCAGAAATATTTTTTGCTGGTTTAATTTCTCCAAGTCTTTTGGGTTTCTAATACCATAATGGGAATGGACCCCATTCCTAAGTTAAAGTATGACTAAAGTTTGTGAAATTAGTATTGTTTCAGTCTTTGATGTTAGCCAAAGTGCTCCTTGTAGCATTCGCAGTGTGCCCAGAACTGACTCCTGCAATTCATATGGAGTTACATGTATCAGTAGCATATCTAAATAAGACTGTAAATTCTGTTTTATGAGACCCATCGCTCCTACTACTACCTGAACTGTATGAGTATCCTTCTAACACATTACCCTTGTTTCTGTTTGCAAATCTTGGTATTCTATGACTTTGTGTCTCTCTGTACATAAAACAATGTAATCACTAGATGTAGCAATTTCAATCATCAATGTTACTTTTGTCTTTTTTTCATGGACTATTATATCTGGTTTTCTTGCATCCATTTTTTGAACTGTTGGTAATGGGTGATCCCATGTGATATAAACTGCATCATTCTCTATAATGCTTAGTGCCTCATGTTTCCAGTGCTTCTCAGCTACTTCAGTACTGTAACGTTTGCACAATCTCCAGTGCAACAGTCTTGCCACATTATTATGCCTTTCAGTATACAAGACCCCTGTCGTTACTGTATCACATCCAGTAACAAGATATGAAACTGTTTCCAGCTCTGTTTTACAGTGTAGCATTACTGCTGTACAGGTAATTATGAAATTTGCGTAATTAATCCGGGTGGCATACAATACTGCTGCTTGACCTAGATACTTCTACTCCTTTAACATTAGAAGGACTCAGATGTTTTATCTAGTAGCAATAGGTGCTTGCCTGGTCTATCTGAGTTGGGAAGCATGCAAAAGAGATCTAAGTGTAGTCGTTCTATTGGATAGAGGGCTCATTAGTCAGTTTTCTGTGTTTCCATCGCTGGTATAAATTTGGCACATTTGCTTGGAGCTGCTCACTGTGTTAGTGTCATGTACAGATGCAAACATCTAGAAACATTGCTTATTTTCATGATATTGCAAAACTTTACTGTGCTATTTATTGTTTTTTTTAAAGTTTACAGTTGTATTTTTAAACTGCTGTAAGGGCTGCTGTTCTGCACTGAAATACATTGTATATAGTATTTCTTAGTTAGAATTAGGCATCTGTTTGTGGTTACCTGGGCTCCTAATCAGTCATTTTACATCATAGTTCATAGGTTCATAGGTTCATACTAGGCTATCTGCCCTAGGGCATTTATAAGCCTAGCCAGAGTGTGTATGGCTTTCACCACCCATTTTAAATAAATTTTGCTATGCCCTTTTTCGAGGTTAGTATACTGCGCTTCTGTCTAACAGTGACACAGAAGTGATACCCGGGGTAAACCTACGATCTCCCATCCACTCATCAAGATTCCTCTTGAAGAGAGTCAATGAGGGACTCTGCCTAACCTGGACTGGGATTTTATTCCAGAGTGAAGGGAGCCTCTGGGTTATGAATCTGTCCCTCCAGCATGCCCTATTTATTTCAGTGCTGAGGTTTAAGTCCCTCGAGCGCGTAGCTCGATGGGATTTGGATTTTCTGAGGTGCTGCATGTCCATTAATTCCGGGTTGGACATGGCTTTATAAGTCAGGCACAGATCGCCTCTGAGCAGGCGGTATGCCACTGAGTAGAGCTGGAGTTTCTTTAACCGGGCAGCATACGGCATCTGTTTGAGCCCCTTGATCCTCTTGGTGAGGTACTTTTGGGGTCTTTCCAGTTGTTGCAGGTGTCCAAAGTCTGCACTCTTGTTTTAGAAGAGGGCTGATTCACCTACCTGAGCTAGGAATTGCTAATAGAAAGTTCATTGTATGCTTATTTGATTGGCCTTAGGGCACAGTCAGTGTAACACTTGCTTTTTTATGATTGTATATAAGTCTCATGTTTGAGTGAAGCTGCTCTCCACACAGCTGTGTCTACTAGTGCCTCATATATCCTCAATCAGCCGAAGTTGAAATTTCCCTATACAAACCAGCTTGGAACTTTACCCCAATCCCACGTTACTCACAGGGCATCTAGTTTGCATGATGAGCAGCATTTACACAGTTAGTACTACTTAGGTCTGCCTTACCCAGTACTATTGCTGCTCAGAGAGAATCTGGTTTGGGTGCTGGGCAGCACTGTTGTTTAGGTTAGCTGCAGATTACACCACATAAGCACCCTTCCTTCATCCGGTTACAAGCATCTCCACTCTTATCCCTTGCAAGTACACATTAGGATCTGAAGCCAAAGATGGGCACTTTCCTGCTATATCTCTGTTCAGCTTGGTAGACATGTGCATCCTGAGGCAATGCAGCAATTGCCTTATGTACACTGACAACCAGTTAATTTTTGAACAAATACAGTATGTGAGAGATGTAGTTATACATTGACACTGAAGGCTAGATTCTCACATACATACACAAAAAACAACAAACAGGTTGCCAGTGACAGACACATCACTCACTGCACCCGCAAAGGACCACACACATAGACCTGTGGAGGTGCTCATGTGAAACTTACCCAAACCTCAAAGGCTTCTCAGGTGCAGTCCTCAGAAACTCCACATGCACACAAACGAGGCAATTCCCATCATAACACAAAGCCTCATCTCATTGTGTCTCAACTACCAAGCTCATAAGGCAAAAAGCAACCCAATATTCTGGTCATAGAAGACTCCATTGTCAGACACACTGATGTCCCTCTTACCAGGCTGGATAAGGAAAAGGCTACAGTTAGTTGTCTGTCAGGGGCCAGGATCTTCCAGATCATGCAAGTACTCACGTCTCTTACCCCTAAGTACCAGTATGACTCAGTCATAGTCCACGTGGTTGTGAATGACCTGAGACTGAGCAGCATTCTACCATCTTCAAGGATGATGCCACAATGCCAGCAGAAAATAATTGACTTTAAGAACTGGCTTCGCTACTGGCGTCATTCCAAAGGGGTTCAATAACTGTCAGCCTGAGAGGACATGGTTGACAGGCCATACTGCCTTGCTTTTTCTTGTCACGTCTAGGCTTTTGGATATTAGCCAAAACATTATCCACCCCTATAGTGCCTTTTTAGGCAATGCCAAACATACAAACATTCCAACATAACAAAAGCTACTCGGGACAAGCTAAAGGTGTTACTGTTTAATGCAAGGACTCTCAACAAGAAACTGCACTCCATTGAAGCTCTCCTCACCCTGGAGAATGATGACATCTGTGCAGTTACTAAAACATGGTGCAAAGTCACAGAAAGCACTCTGGAAGTGCATGGCTATGGTGCCTTTCATACATTGCAACCACCCACTGAACATGAAAGAACTAAAGGCGTAGGTGTATCTATCTACATAAAGGATAAGTACACCTCAAGGCTGGTCAAACAATATGACATGCTTCAGCTACTCCATGTTCAACTAACCATGGGAAAATCCATTACCATATTCTTTGCTAGTTACAAGTCCCACACCACAAGCCAGGAAACCCATACATCGTACCTGACATTACTAGAATCAGTCAACATCTAGTCCAATACTATACTCATGGATGATTTTAACTACTCCTCCTTTAATTGTGAGGCATACACAACTAGTAACATGTAGTGATATCATGACTAGCAAGATCAGATCACAAAGCAGTCTCCCTTGAAATAAAGGTAAAACTAGTCCCCCCACCTAAACCCAGTAACTTTAGGAACTTCTCTAAGGTAAATTACCCCACATCAAGGGAACGCCATTGCTAGTTTCCAAGCTCCTCTTAATCAAGAAAACACAGAAACCTATGTAGAGATATACACAAAAGCCCTTGTACAATCATATCAACAACTGCATAGGAAGGACAGTACCAGACTGAAATAAACCTAGGTCAATCTTCAAAAACAAGCCACCCTGGTGTGCCTCTGGTATTAATAGGTTGCACAGCAAAAGAAAGAAAATCCTGTTGAGAAGTAAGAGGGAATGTGTACAGTTCTGTAAAAAGTCCCTCGAGCTAATCAGGGAACTAGTCAAGTCTCTGAAAGAAGACTTTGAGGTAAAAATAGCCTCTAAAGCTAAGGATGACCATAAGGCATTTTTCAGGTATGTCTGCAGTCTTAAGGCCAACACCCAACAATGTGCAGAATTAGTTGTAGATGGCACCGCCTATACTGAGATATAGTAAATTTACTGGCCATCAAATTCAGCTCAGATTTCACCTCCCCATCACCCCCAGTTCTCCCCCAAGAAATACCCACCACCACCACCACTCCACTGTCAATTATCACCAAAGAGTAGGTTGCCACTGCACTCTCTAAAGCTAAAAAC
Source organism: Protopterus annectens (assembly GCF_019279795.1). NCBI lineage: Eukaryota > Metazoa > Chordata > Ceratodontiformes > Protopteridae > Protopterus > Protopterus annectens. The sequence goes on from NC_056726.1 coordinate 530,668,580, forward strand.
ATTGTTTCAATGGGGCCTGATGATATACCAGGTTGCTGCTTAAATAGCTTACATCAGGACTTATCAGACTGATTCAGAGCTCTATTTAACCACAGCCTCTGGATTGGTTTTGTCCCAATAGAGTGGAAGACAGCAACAGTCATCCCTCTTCATAAAGGGGTCCATCTACTGACCCAGGAAATTACAGATCCATACGTTTGACTAGTCTTATATGTAAGGGCATGGAAAGAATAATCATGAACCTGATAAATAACAACACAGGAAACCTCCAAACAATACACCTGACCCATTTCAGCTTTGTCAAGGGCAGGTCATGCCTACTAAATCTGGTGGATTTCTTTGAGAAAGTCACTTAAGGCCATGGATGAGGGTGAAACTGTACATACTGCTGACCTCAACCTAGCCAAGGCATTTGACACAATTGAAAACTCAGATATTATAAGTAAACTCACAAAACTGGGCATAAGTCCTTACATCACCAGATGGATAGCCAGTTGGCTCATGTACAGGTCACATGTGGTTAAAAGTGGGTGAATCCAGATCCAGCAAGAGGCCAGTTACTAGTGGTGTGCCACAGGGCTCAGTGCTGGGACCACTCTGATTTGGAATATACTTCTCTGAAGTCAAGGCTAATGTGGACGGCCTCTGGATGATAAAGTTTGTTGATTACTGCAGGCTGAGGGCAATCATTGAATCCCCCAGGAATGTAGATATCCTTCAGGACGGTGTAGATCAGACAAATGATTGGTGCCAGAACCATGGCCTAATATTAAATGCAAAAAAATATATTATCATACCCTTTGCAAAGTCAAATACCTGTGCAAATTACAACATCAATAGCACACCCCTAAGAGTTGACTCAGAGGTGAGATATTGAGGTACACAGACAGATAGTAGTCTAAACTTTGACTGCCATGTGTCCACAGTGCTAAGGAAGGTCTTCTATGTGGTACAATTTATTAAATAAAGGTATGGTATCCAGATCCAAGGAAATTAAAATCCCACTGTACTCAGCCCTCATTAGACCGATAATTGTGTACAATGCACCATCTGGCATGTACTCGACTATGCACTTACAGCAGATGGAGTGACCTCATTTCTCACAAAGAAATAGAAGTTGTAAACAACATGTCTTTTGTGGATAGACTAAAATCCCTATCCCTTTATTCTGTCTCCTACTGACTATTAAGGGGGTGACCTATGCCTGAACTACAAGATGCTCAAAACTTTATTCCTGATGGAGCTGATAAACATCAGCAAGTCAAACAGCATGAGGGCCACCTGATCTAGGAATGTAAACTTACTCAGCAATTCAAACAAAACATGTTAGACAGACATATGTGTGTCTCAGAGATTGCCCCTTTTTGGAACAGACTTCTTATTCACATTAAGTAGAGCCCTTTCCTGGCCCTTTTCAAATGCAGTTTGGATCAATGAATAGGGAAAAACAAATTCACACCTGGGGTAGCGCCTATGTCCCTTATGAACAGGGCAATCTGTAAGATACTGAAGGCATAGGCACAAACCCATGCCATCCTCTTACCCCTAGAGGCCATATATTGGGTATCATTGGGTTAAATTGGCTAGACTTGTAAGAGCTCTTATGCCATTAGCCTAGTAATCTCTTATGAACCTATGAGCCTTGATTGGGACTACTGTTTTGTTTTTTTCCTGGCCAGGTATAATATGATAGAAGGTGTAATTGGTTTTATGATTTCATAAAGTATGACGTTTACACTATATCAGCTAAAATGTTGACATATATTGATGTGAAGACTAACTTCATAGCAGTCCTGCTATAAGTCCTTTTTATATGGTAGTACATATCCTTGTGTTAACTTTCTGATAGATAGTCTAGCAGTCCTTGTGACATTAAAACCGTCATGATGGTGTAATTTGATATTTCTGCTTTTGTGTGTACTTTATGAAGTTTTTTCAAGGAGTGCTAAAACTATTGAGAAATGATGCACGGTACAATATCCAAAAATCCAAACACTAACCCAGTCAGTTTCATAATCTAAATGTATGTGTTTATGCTTGGTTGATTGATAAGTAACAATGCAGAATAGAAAGAAATGATAACAATGCCATGACATAGCGACATAGCTGTAGTCAATGGCCCATCAAAGAAACCCTCCAACAGACAACTGTAGTTATCTAGACATTACTGTATATGGAAATATGGATGGAAAAACACTGAATGGTATTACCATTGCTAACCCTCACCCACCCAAGTCAAGCCAATACATACAGTTCACTACATTCCAAAGTGGTGTGACAATAGCTAAGACCATTCTCTGGTAAGGTCCCTGTCTCCCACAACACCACATAACCTTGATCCAGCACATAAGACCCATCTCCCATTCACTGCCTCCTACCAAACCTACTCACAAAGCACTCCTTCACCAAAACCTCACACCTGAGCCACCTGCCTTAACACCAAAAAATGCAAGCAATAAACCAACTTTGTTGCCACCTCAGACGATCAGTGGTCAATGGAAAGTGTTGATGTAGAGAAACCAAGCCAAACCTGCAGCAGCAGGTAGTGCCTGTTAGGGAATAATTTGTTTATAGGTTCATAGGTAAGTACTAGGTTAGCCACCCTTCTCGGCCATTTTAAGCTTAGCCAATTTCCCTCAGTCATAATCAAATTCTGTACCTTTTGGTTGTGAGGTAAACATCTTAGCCATTATGCCAATCCCCAACCCGCCCCAACCGAAAAAAAAAGATTCCTCCCATTCTTGAGGTACTAGAGCCCTGTGTAATTCCTTTCACTTTCTCTCCAGTCAATTAACAGGTCTTCCATTTATTGGTCAGCTTGAGATGGAAACACTCAGCATGTTTTTCAGAAGTGGGAAGAACCCCACAGAGAGAACATGCAAAGTCCAAACAGGCATTGGCTAGAGGTCAAGATAAAACCTTCCACCTTGGGCCGTGGAGGCAAAGACCTTAACCATTATGCCAACTGGTATCTCATATATGAGCAGAGCTGATGACTTTCAGGCTTCAGTATTGTGGAAATGTATATTTGCCAAGTTGCAAAACTCATTAGTGAAATTTAATTTGCTCTTAAATGTATTCCAGGCTACTGACCATGCACTAAATATCAACAAACAAATGCTAATCATTTTTTGAAGTACAGTCACACTTTATTAAGATTGTAACAATTTACTTCATCTTGTTTACTTATACTCTGTATTGTAATCATTGTGGTTTAAAGTGTGTTTTGCCTTTGTCAATGTAAATCCTTTTGTTCCTTCATTATTACCATATGGCCCAGGTAGTGACTGAAAAGGGTCAAGTACCGGCCTGAGCCTACCTGCTCAATAAACAAACAAAAATAAATAAATAAATTCAGCTTTAACTTGTAATCTCTGTTACAATTCATTTAGAATCATGCATTCATCAGAGCAGATGGTGAACCCATGATCTTATGGTTTGTACATCTTCCTCCTAGGAAATACCACAATTCTGTTTCTGTATTATTTTGCAGTAAAACAAGGCTCACCTGCTGGTGATTGTGGAGACCATGTTTGTCTTGTATTCCCTACTACATACTTTGTGCTGCCCAGGAATTGATGTTCCACTTGTTAGGCCAAATAAAGCACAGGTTGAAGTGACCTGATTTTTCTCTGGCTTGTATCCATGATGGCCATTAATAGCAATGGATGTTGCATGCTATGAATGTGAGCAGCTGTGAGACCATTGTTTGAGCCTTTTCAAAGCATACTGGTACACAGTAAGTATCTAAAGTTCACCATGACTTCTATGTGATGGTACTGTCTGTACAATCCACATTCTGTCAATTTATGTTTCTTCATATTTCATTCAGCAATAGAATGACACAATGTGTTTTCCCTCCTTTTTTTCAGATCCAAATTTATGCATCTCCATTTCACTCCTCCCATTATTTGTGTTGTGTTAACCTGTCAAAGTAGCTTTCTATTGTGTGATTGGGTACTGTAAAAATATGCCATCCAACAGCACTTTTAGATTCAGATGCATAGATGTAATACAAGTGGGTATGAGGGGGGGTGATATAAACAACCTTGTAGAAATGAGAGAACTTGAGTGGATAATAAGACTACAGGCTGAAACTCCACCAGGATTAAATAACACCACTAGTATAAAACCAGTACTAGTCAAATGTCAATTAAATAATCTATAAAATATTATTTATGTAATTTATTATTTATGTAATATATTATTGACATTATACTACCTATATATATTTTCATGTTTTAAACATTTCCCTTTTAAGAAGTTTTTTAAAAATTTATGGCTGGTTGATCATGTGATTTTAACTGTTCCTCTATTTAAATGATGTAAACTGCATATTGTGTAATGCTGATGAAGGGTTGAGAGCCCGAAAGCTTCATTAAAGTTCTGTGTTTCTGTGACTACTGTTGTTCTTTAGAGATTGTTCTATCTACGTGTTCAGTATAACTTATCTTCGCTTGTTTAGTGTTACAGGTAACACCATAAGAGGAGATTTAACCAGCCTTTTATATTTAACTTTTATATTCAACTTTGGACAATGGCTCTATCTATCAAGAGGCTTCTTATTAAAATGAACAATCCGTTACTACAAGATCAACTATCCACTAATGATCCTCAAAAGACTGTAACAACTGAGGACACAACCAATTTGACTGCTTTAATTAATGCTTTGGAAAAGAAGGTTAGTAGCTACAAGCAGCTGCAATGGCAGAGGCTTAGCTTCTTAGCATACCTTGAATTAGGCATAGTACCAAGAGGACTGCGTGTACTAAAAATGCCCTCGTATGGTAATACCTACGAGGAGCTTCTTATTAAGTGGCAGCAGCTCAATTTAGAATTGAGTGCAAGCTACATGAAACTCATGAATAGCTTCTTTGAAAATACTGAAAAAACCCTGCTACAAGAAATAGAACAATGTGACAAAGATGTTTTACTATTACTTAAGAATGATGCTGCACATGGTATCTATCAAGCATTCATTGAAAGAATGCAGTCGCTTGATAACAGACTTGAGTTAAAAAAGAAACGTAAACTCCAAAGGGACATTGACGATTACAAAAATGGACATATATTTTCTTGGCCGAAAATTGAGTTTAAATATTTAGCCAAAACCGCTAAATATAAGCAACAACCTTATTCTGTCTCATCTACTAAAGACAAATCTAGAATGCTAGACCGATTGGATGATTTCACCCAGCCGGGCACATCAAACGAGGGCCTAGCCAATCAGCGGAGGAGTGAGCCAAACGCTACGCACGTAGCGCAACATCAACAAGGAGCTGAAAGAGCTAACATCGAGAAAGTAAATGGGAAGGAAGCTCACAAACGTCCAGTAGGATCTAATGTAGAGATTTTACTCAATTCGACAGTCGAAAATGTGACCCTGGATGTACCAAGAATGCCGATGACGATGGAGCAGCAGCGGGAACCGAAAGCAAAAAGGCAAACAGATATTTTTACTTTTTTACAGTTTCGCCTGCAACAACCAGAAAGGGTCCCGGTGAAACAGGCATATACGGAAAATACAACGCCAACTGTAGTGGAAAATTCACCACAGACCCAAGCGGTAGAAAGGAAATGCAGCAGTCCCAGAAAAAGCAACAAAACGCCACGCAGATAGATGGGAAGCCATCAATAAAACAAGGTACATTAAATCTAACAAACAATATTTTACCAGATGAACAATTATTCATACTAAGCAAAGGTTTGAAGTTCATTCCCTTTGCTATGGATGATGTGGTAAATTCCATCATAGATTTGAAACTTTTTGCTAGAAGCTTGATGCTAAAATCAATTTTTAAGAATTCTGTTGAAAGTAGTGGTGGTTGTAAAAAACTAAGTTTGTTCATACCACAATTATCTCCAGTTATCTTAGCATTTACTAATATTGTTGAATTAGAATTAAGATCTCTGTTTTGTAAACATGATAAAACTAAGATGAAATATAACCTCTCTTACAAAGAATATCTAGCCCTTAAAGATCTGAAAAGAAATAATGATATAATAATAAAGCAAGCAGATAAGGGAGGGGCTGTGGTTTTAATGGACAGAATATACTATATGGATAGATTTTCTAGCTTTTTATCTGACACTAGTACATTTAAAAAGGTGACATTTCAAGAAGTAAAAAATTGTATAACACAAGTTAACATGGCTATTTATGATATGCAGCTAAGCAATGATATCTCAATTGATACATTTAATTATTTTTCCACACCATGCCCTAAGATCCCCCAAATATACGGGATCCCAAAGATACACAAGTCTTTGGAAGAACCCCCCCTGAGACCTATTGTCTCAGGTAAGGGCTGGATAACTGAAACTATATCCAAATATCTACAGATTACTCTATCTGAACTACTACCTAAATGTGGAAGTATAGTGAAAGATAGTACACACTTCCTAAGGAAGCTTAAGTCATGGTATACAACTGCTTCCTCTAACTATGTTTTTGTAACTTTGGATATAGAATCACTATTCACTGTTATTCCTATTGACTATGGAATAGAAGCTATTAGAAGGTTATTATTGTCCAGTACAAATAAACAACCCCGAGATGTGGAAAATATATGTTCTCTTCTTCACCTAGTATTAACAAACAATATTTTTATTTTTGATGGTACACCATATAAACAATTAACAGGAGTTGCCATGGGCACTTCTGTTGCAAATACTTTTGCGAATCTTGTATTGTTTCAATGGGAGAAGGAATATATTTTAAGTAACAAACATGCACTGAATATACATGTGAAAAGCTATGCTAGATTTGTAGATGACTGTTTTTTCATATGGGATGGTATGGAAGAAGATCTTCTCCTGTTTGTCACATATATCAATAACACTACTAAGTTTTTCAATTTTAAAATGTGTTCATCATCTAATGAGATCGTATTTTTAGATGTGAAATTGTATAAAAAGGATGAAGTAATACAAACTATGGTACACAAAAAAGATGTGCACACAATAAGATACCTAAATAGTAATAGTATGCACCCTCCACATGTGTTCAATAGTATAATTAAGTCACAACTAATCAGAATAAGTAGATTAACAACTGAAGAACAGATATATTTGAATGAGATATCAATAATGAAAGCAGAATTTTTAAGAAGTGGATATTCTGATATTATTATACAGAAAAATATTGAAATAATAACAGATGGCAGGAAAACAAACTACAAACCAATATTTTTAGACGAGAATATAGATGTAAACTATGGTAATTCAAAGTCTATTAAAAAGAAAGAAACAATATTAAGATATACAACCACTTTTTCAGGCTATTCTAATCAAATTAGCAGTATAATATATAAAAACTGGCCAATTCTTATGGCTATGCCAGAGCTAAGTGTTATAGTAGGATCCAAACCCAGTTTTGCCTACAGAAATAACCAGTCTATAAAAAATATGTTGTGTTACAAGGACTTTGATATAAGGCACAGTGGTGTTTATAGTAAGAAAGGGACTTATAAATGTCATAACTGTACCTGTTGTGCTGACATTTTCGAAGCAGACAGTACTTTTACACACCCCACAACACATAAGAAATTTTATTTTCATGTTAATGCAAATTGTAACACCACGAAAATAATCTATCTTGCCACTTGTGTGAATTGTCAAGCATTTTATGTAGGGAAGACTATACGGAGGTTGAAAGACCGTATAATTGAACATAGGTCTGAAATAAACAGACAAATACAGACTAATGCTCTATATAAACATATATATGAGTTCAATACACATACTTTTAGATTCAGATGCATAGATGTAATACAAGTGGGTATGAGGGGGGGTGATATAAACAACCTTGTAGAAATGAGAGAACTTGAGTGGATAATAAGACTACAGGCTGAAACTCCACCAGGATTAAATAACACCACTAGTATAAAACCAGTACTAGTCAAATGTCAATTAAATAATCTATAAAATATTATTTATGTAATTTATTATTTATGTAATATATTATTGACATTATACTACCTATATATATTTTCATGTTTTAAACATTTCCCTTTTAAGAAGTTTTTTAAAAATTTATGGCTGGTTGATCATGTGATTTTAACTGTTCCTCTATTTAAATGATGTAAACTGCATATTGTGTAATGCTGATGAAGGGTTGAGAGCCCAAAAGCTTCATTAAAGTTCTGTGTTTCTGTGACTACTGTTGTTCTTTAGAGATTGTTCTATCTACGTGTTCAGTACTGTAGAAATATGCCATCCAACAGCATTGCCCTGTTTAATTTTGGATGACATCATCATTCACCAGAGTGCTTTCAGAAATGGGTTGACTTAGTGAAAAAGACTGATCCTTGGGATGTGATGAAATCATCCTCACCACATATATATTCACCTCACTTCACAGAAGGCTACTTTGAAAACCTTCTAAAGGTAAGAGCGGATTCTGTGAAGTTCACGAAATTGAAATATGACACGGTACCCAACATCCATCCACCATTTTCACTAGCAGTGATAGACCACCCTTGAGAAGGGTCCTGGGCAAAAGATAGGTTACAGAGCAGCAGCCTGGTATGGAAAGTATGGTAAGTGCTCATCATTCTACATTACGTTTGTTTCGTGAAATACTGCCTAGGCCCTAGCTTCCTGTCAGTAACTGCTTGTTAGCCATACAGAAGAATGCCATGCGCTCAGTGTTAGCACGTTTACTGTGCAGAATGGTGTGACTTTTGCATTAACTGTGCAGAATGGTGCGACTTTTGCATCTTAACATGGAGCCATTATTACTTATTACGTATGTCATGCACAATAATACTATTGTGATAACCACACAAAGGCCAGGAGGAAGATGTAGGTCGCTAACGATTTATTGCACTGTAAAACAGTAAAACATAAGTGCTTTCATTAGATAACATACATAACTTCATCAGATAAAGACAAAGAATCAAATGAGCACATATATAAGCATACATTATCACATGACTGAACCACCAATTAGTTAGTTAAAGCAGCAATGTATGAAAAACAGTTTATATACACATGGTTGCTTAAAATCCATAGAAAAAAAATTATTGTTGTGGTACATTGAGTGGTTGGGCAGTATGGACTACTTGCTTTCACAACTGTGTTGCTAATGTGGGGATGATGTTGTTATAACCTGAATTTATACATATAGTGCATCTTTTTTCTGGAAAGCTCATTTCCACACATTATATTGCACATTACTAGTATAAAAGAATTAATTGTCTGTTGTGGTATTGACTACCAGTATGTGCGCTGTTAACACCCAGCTGTTGAGCATTCATGTCTTTTGACTCTTATAAATCACCGACTTTGTTGTAGCAGTAGAAGTATACCACTCAATTTCAGCAATTCTGCTTTTGATTTAAAAGAGTATTTTTGATTATTATTACCTAATGGCCTATATTGTGATTACCATACATGACACAGTAAGGAATACAGTGTTCTTGTGCATACAAGTTTTATCCTTTTGTGTTTTAAAACAGGAAAAGACATTGCAGCGCTATGTTACAATACATGCGATACTTTCATCTCACGATAGCACAAGGCTTGATTGTGTCACTCACATCACATCTATAAGTGAATCTACCATGTGGTTCAGCTATGCTGGGTATGCTACTCAATGAGGCTTGCATTTTTCTTCCTGTTTCTATTTACTTTGCACTCATTTTCATGCCTCTTGCACATGCTTTTCTCTTTCATCTGCTATATTAATGGCTTTTAGTGCTGACAACAACCAAGAACAAAACAAACTGCATCAACAATCACTAATACTCCACCAAGACTGCTGCTTTAGTAGATAACACTTTCATTCATACACTTATGATGAACTTCATCAGACAAAAACACATCCCCAAAATTAATTTAAATACTAAAAACTTCCTGTACATGTGATCAAAACTAGCCAATGTCATGGAAGTTTATTATATTGTTTCCTCAGGATAGATTCTAGGGAAACGTAATCATTTAAGCCTGTTGCTGTGTGTTCCCCTGAAAAGAAGTTCCACTTTCACCATTCTTCTCTCTCAAGTCATTTAATTTTTCTAAAAAAAATCTGAAATTATCACAAAACATAGATTACTTGAAAAGGGCATTTCTCATATCCTTAGTTTTTATTCAATAGCAGTGTTTCTGTATCCTCTTAGATAACTTCCACTGAGTTTTGGTCATATAAAAACTGGGACAGGAGTTGCATGCTGCTAAATAAACTACATTGCAGTAATCGCAATTCAATTTATCAGGACAATGCAGTACCCTAGAAAAATTTTTAACCACAACACTAGGTCCTTTGTGAATGTACCAACAAGACTGGCACGGGCCACACTTAACCAAAGCCTTGTTTGTTCATTTCATTAATAGTGTTCTGATTGCAAGCCAATATTGTTACCAGACTTAAATATGACATTAAGGTACATTTTCGTTTTGGCTAACTTCAGCCAAAGTTACAAAAATAAAGTCCAGTTGGAATAATATAATGTCAATGCCTTGACGATAGAAGCCCTTGCACTTCCTGTCATAACATTACTAGATGACCTCAAAATAGGGGCAAACTTGGCATCCCTGTTCCTTGTAACACATTTCCAGATGTCTTCCAATAACGCATTAGGATTGCTCCTGACAAGAATCCTATAAATATGAATCTGGCGCTCTTTCATAAAAATGGTCTCATTGGATGTTAATCTGGAAACCCTTATGAAGTGTCCTTTCACAGCGACACATTTCTGTCTATAATTTTGTGAGCTCCTGAAATGTACAAACTGGTTGGGATTTGTAGGTTTCCTGTAAATTCTAGAATACATCCTATTGCTGCCCTTGGTCAATGCCACATCCAAAAATATGGTGGAAAGATTGTCACATTTGAAAGAATTCCAAGAAACTGGTAGTGTCCTTTAAATATGATAAAAATTGTTCTAAAGACTCCTGAGAATCATTTAAAGTAAAAAAAAAATCACATCATCCAAAAACCTGTGATAACTCTTTAAAACCTGTAATATTGCTTGTACACAACATTGTTCTCCCAGTAACATAGAACTATACTAGCATATGTTGAGGTACAGGCTGCTCCTATGGCAATCCACCCCAGGTGTTTAAAATATTCTCCTTCAAATAAAAAGTAGTTATTCTGTAAAACCAGTTCCATAAATAAACAAATATTAATTTCCTGTGTTGAAAACACTACATTTGAGTAGCTAGTATCATAGCTGAACTAATAAAGAATGACATAGGTAACCTTACATACCTGGATATACTCCAGTTTGGCTTTTTACAAGGGAGAAAATGTCTACTCAAACCGGTAGAGTTCTTAGAAATGGGTTCTGAGGCCATAGGTAAAGGCTATACAGTCCACACTGCCTACCTGGACCTTGCCAAGGCTTTGAACACATACTGAGATTATTGATAAGTTCTCCCAAGTCAAGATTAACCCATATATAACTGAGTGGGCAAGTAATTGCCTAGTTGGCAGAACCCATACCATTAAAGTTAGGTGAGGTTGTTCTAGACAGGAAAGCATCAGCAGCAGTGTCCCACAGAGCTCTGTCCTGAACACCTTCCTCTTTGATATGTACTTCTCTGACATGAAAGCTGATATTAGCTAACTAAGTATACAATCAATCACCTCCATCTCTACTTTGAGTGTCAAATCCTGTCAACTCACTTACACACTTAACTCGCTCCATTTCTGTTCCAGACAAGTGTCCCACAGCTGAGTATTTACCAAGTGAATTGTCTCTGGGAGAAGGTAGAGTCATGATTTTGATGAGATTTTAAATCATGGCCTCATACGCCTGAGAGCATGGTGGCTCATGTGAATGTAAAGGTTCCCATGGAATGTACTGAAAAGAGACCTGTAAGTTCCCTGGTATCCTGGACAAATTATATATAAATACTCTTGGGTCTCCCCTGAATGAGGCCACTGGCATAGTGGGATTAACCCAGTCAACAAAAGTATTAAAAAAAAAATATATATATATATATATATATATATATGTGTGTGTGTGTGTGTGTGTGTGTGTGTGTGTGTGTGTCTTACTGGTTAAAACCACTTGTTCATTCGATTTCATATTCAGCCATAATATTCTTCTAATGATTTTCAGTATTAGCATCCATTAATAGTGATATAAAGGTAAACAAGTAGTCACACATAAAAAAGCTGAAAATTGGGCACATTACAATAATAACTTTTTAAAGCATAAAGCATATCATTCAACTTTCGTAGAGAGTCACATCCTGTAATAGATGCCTCATCCTCATTTTAAAAAACATCAGAAACAACCATCATAAGTTCATAAGTTCATAGGTGTGTACTAGGTTAATGGCCCTGGAGCCTTTACAAGCCTAGCCCATAGGATTACCCTGGCATCGTGCCACCCAACTTTAGTTTCCAGTGCCTCTGTCAAGCAGAGCCACTGGTTTGATCCCCTGGGGGAATTTTCTACTTCCCATCCACTCATCAAGATTTCTCTTGAAGAGGGCCAGTGAAGTGCTCTGTTTGACATGTATGGGAAGTCTATTCCATAGCATGGGCAGTCTCTGGATTATGAACCTGCCCCTCCAGCATGTTCTGTTGATTGTGGTAATGAGGTAGAGGTCTCTGGACCGTGTGGTGCGGAAGGATTGGGATTTCTTTGGATGTAGCATTTATAATAAAGCTGGGTCAGACATGGCTTTGTAAGTCAAGCAGAGATCGCCTCTAAGTAGGTGATATGAGACAGAGAATAGTTGGATTTTTTTAAGTCTTTCCATAAAGGGCAATTGTTTAAGGCCTAATATCCTCTTTGTGAGATACTTTTGTGGCCTCTCCAGTTGTTGCAGGTGTCTAGTAAGGTACATGCCAAATGGGGCATTGTATTCGATGATTGGCCTAATGAGGGAAGAGTAGAGGGAGACAATGACCTCTTTCTTCCTGGATGCAAAACCCTTAGTAATGAGATGTGCCACATAGAAGGACTTTCTGACCACAGTGGCAATGTGGTGGTCAAAAGAGAGATTGCTATCAACCTATGATACTAGCTACTCAAATGTAGTGTTTTCAACACAGGAAATTAATATTTGTTTATTTATGGGACTGGTTTTACAGAATAACTACTTTTTATTTGAAGGAGAATATTTTAAACACCTGGGGTGGATTGCCACCTCTTATAATGCCTTCTGTGTTCAGTGGACTACCATCGATGTGGTAATTCATGGGAACCGGGTTTTTCCCAAAGGGAATGACGACACATTTTTTGGCATTGAGCTTAAGGCTATGGTTCTGACACCAGTCGTTGGTCTCAGTGAGGCCTTTCTGTAGGATGTCAACATCACTTGGGGAGTTAGTAATAGCCCCCAACTTGCAATTTTCTGACAACTTTGTCAGCCAGTGTCTCTTCGTGTTGGCCTGGACTTCAGAGAAGTAGATATCAAACAGGAGAGGACCCTGGACCGTACCCTGTGGGACTCCACTCATGACTGGTCTGCAGTCTGACTTGGAGCCAGCCACTTTCACACTGTTGGTTCTATCTGTGAGCCAGTTTGTAACCCACCTAGTGATATATGGGTTGATGCCTAGCTTAGTGAGTTTTTCTATGATTCCTGAGTGGGGAATAGTATCAAAGGCCTTGGCCAGATCAAGGTAGGCTGTATGAACCACCTTGCCTTCATCCACAGCTCTGGTGACTGACTCAAAGAAGTTAACCAGGTTGAGCAGGCATGATCTACCCTTCACAAAACCAAACTGTGTGGGATCCAGAGTTTGGAGAGTTCCTATATCCTTGTTTATTAGGCCCATGATGATGCATTCCATAGCTTTGCATATCAGACTCATCAGGATAATGGGGCGTTAGTTCCCAGGGTCTGTAATCACTCCTCCTTTGTAGACAGGGATGACTGCAGCAGTGCGCCATTTGGTAGGGACAAAGCCTGAGGTGAGGCTGTGGTTGAGCAGGGCACACAGGTGAGGTGCCAGTTCACTCTGTAGTTCATGTAGAACACAGCCAGGGATATTGTCAGGTCCCATAGAAGCTGTATTCTTGGCCTTAGACAGTGCTGTTTTAACCTGTGCAGCAGTAATACTGGGTGCCTGGCAATCTACTGGTATTATGATTGGTCCTTTGAGGGGGAGAGAGGGGTAAAGTTGGCACTGAATCTGTCAGCCAGTATATTGGCAATATCTGTTGGCTCGTTATAGGATGTACCATTGTGCAGTAGGTCAGAGCAAATCTGGGTATTGCCATGGAGATTCTTTACATAACTGTAGAAAGCCTTGTGGTTGTCTTTACTACCTGCTGCAATCCTGTTTTCATAGCAAGCTTTAGAGGATTTGATGAGGGATCTCAACTTTTTGTTGGGGCTGATAAGGGAGTTTTTCTAGTCTTGAGACTTCACCTTATTCGGCATCAGTTTCCTCCTTCTGTTGTAGAGTTTGTTTATAGCAGGGGACCACCAGATTGCCTTTCCTTTTTTGGAGGAGAGCGTCTTGGTTCTGTTGGGCATAGTGAAATCCATGCATTTGTGTACATGTTCGTACAGTGCATTGGTGTATGATTCGGCAGTCATGCAACTATTCTCCATTTGCATAGGTGCAGTGAAGTTAGCCACCTCTGTTTTTAGGAGCCCAAAGTTAGCTTTGGAGAAGCTTTTCATGGTGGTTACCTTTGCAGGGTGTGTGGAGGGGGATGTGTATTTCCAAGGTGATTAGTTTGTGGTCAGATCTAACCAGGGAGGAGTTGGCTATTGGTGTAGAGCAATGGTCACCCATGTTAGTAATGACCAGATCAAGGATGTTGCTACCTCTAGTGAGGGTAAGAACGAGCTGGTCCAGGGCATTGGAATTAATGAATTCCAGGAAACAATGGGCAAGTGTATTGCTACATGAGTAGTCTTCCCAGTTAATGGAGGGGTAGTTGAAGTCACCCAGTATGAGAGTGTTAGGTTGGATCCTAATATTTTCCAGGGTGCTTAGGAATGTGGAGTGTGAGTCTTGGGACATGGTTGGGGACCTATAGCAGGCTACGACCTGAATTGCTGTCTTACCCAATGTTAGCTGCACCTGAAGTATCTCTGATGTGTTATGTTGGGCTATCAGTCTGGAGGTGTGCACATCCTTTATGAATATGGAAACACCACCGCCTTTGGAGCTTCGGTCCAAGTTCTGGGGCCGAAAGGTGTGGAATGAGTTATAGCTTGGTAGAGCAGGGGTGCTTTCTGCTGCTTTAAACCAGGTCTCTGTTACAGCACAAATGTCGATGTTTTCCATTTTGAGGAGTGCTTCCAGTGAGTCCATTTTGCGATTTAGACTTCTAGTGCAGAGCAGAATGACCCTCAGATTGCATTTGTTTGTAGCTGTTACGGTGGTAATTTGGTCTTTGGAACACCACCTAAAAAAGGCACTATAGGGGTGACAAGAGCCTTGGCCAGTATCCGGAAGCCCAGGGGTGACAGATGCAGGCCATCTCTGACAAAGCATTGAGGTCTGTCAATCATGTCATCCCAGGCAGACAGATACTGGATCCCCTTAGAATGACACCAGAAACTTATCCAATTATTGAAATCAATCATTTTCTGCTTACACTGTGGTATCATTCTGGGTGATGGTAAGATGCTGCTCAGGGCTAGGGTCATGCCCGTCTGGGCTACATAATCCAAGAGCTCCTCCATGTCTCTTTTCATGTAGTCCTGGGAGTTACGTCTCAGGTCATTCAAACCCACATGTACAATGACAGAGTCATATTTGTACCTGTTGTTGAGGGACCTGAGTGCATGCATTATGTGGTTTATCCTGGCACCTGACAGGCAGCTGACTGTTACTTTCTCCTTATTCAGCCTAGTGAGTGGGACATCAGTGTGCCTTACTATCAAGTCACCTATGACTAGTGTGTTGGGCATGCTGTTTTGCCTTAGGGACTTTGGTTGAGTGGCACACTGCTTAGGAGAGGTATGTGTCTCATAATTAGTGTTGTGTTGTGGTGGTCAAATGTGTTTCTGCCTTGGAGGTCTCTGCTGTTTGGGTAGATTTTTATTGAGCGGCTCTGCGAAGGTGGGTGTGTGGTTTGTGTTTTTATGTTAAGGCAGTGTTGGTGTGTGTTCTGGGGGGCTATGTATTCCATGTGGTGTGGTGCAAGTGCTGACCTTCTTCTCTTGACCAGCTATTCCAGTCTTGGCTGGAGAGTGTGTGGCTTCCAATTTGGATATATAAGTGCATCTCTCACAAGTCTGAGTGTTGGGAGGTAAGAGGAAAGGGTTGTCAGTGTACATGAGGCAGTTGCTACATTGCCTCAGAATGCCCAAGTTCAATAGGTTAATAGGAGAATACACAGGAAACTGACCTTTAGACATGCCTGAAGGGGTGGGCATTAATAATAAGTACTGGAGCTGTTTCCTTGTAGAACATTTAGTGCTGGTAGCACTTTGTGTGCTACAATAATTGCTCGAATAATAAGCTAGTAAAAGTGCAGGAGAGGAGAGAACTAGCAGAACTAAGGGAAAAAATTGAAGAGCAGACTTTGGCACTACTCAGAAGCTTACAAACAGTCCTGGATACAGCAAATCTGTATCTGGAATAGACTAGTTACAGGACAGGTAGGAGACAAGCGTAAATGCAGGGTTTTAAACCAGAAAGTTGAAAGAGATGGAAAAACTGCCCAAAAGGCCAATAAACTACAATTTCTGGACCAGAAACCACTCCTCCTGTAGTAGATAGGCTACCTGGTGCTTACCACTCCCACTGATAAGCTAGAATGCTTCCCTCCAACACAGAAAGACTTGGGGGGGAGGCTCAGAAGCTTACAAACAGTCCTGGATACAGGAAATCTGTATCTGGACCAGGCTAGTTACAGGAAAGGCGTGAAACAAGCACAAATGCGGGCTTTTAAACCAGAAAGTTGAAAGAGATGGAGAAAACTGCCCAAACGATCAATAAACTACAATTTCTGGGCCAGAAACCACTCCTCTTGTGGTAGATAGGCCACCCAGTGCTTACCACTCCCACTGATAAGCTAGAAGACTTCCCTCCAACACAGAAATGCTTGGAGGCTCAGAAGCTTACAAACAGTCCTGGATACAGCAAATCTGTATCTGGAGTAGACTGGTTACAGGAAAGGCGGGAAACGAGCCCAAATCAGAGTAATGTTTTCACCAAATGACATGCAAGAGTCATTGTAGTAAAGGTCTGAGTTAAATCCAGCAGATCCTGGCCCACTGCAGCTCTCCAATGAGACAGAATAACTATCCTGAGTTTCACACTCACTTTTGCCACTAATCATCATCATGGGCACCACGATTGCAGGAAGTACCCGCTGTGACATAATTATCCAGAGGTCACTGCAGAAGTTAACTTCAGAGTCATTCCATGATTTTACTTATAAAAAGTGAAAATAATAAAAAAAAATAAAAAATTAGCTGCACTGATCATTTAATGGCACTATGCAGGAAGAAATAAAGTAGGTATGAATTATTTGGGTACACTTTAAAAGTTGTAATTAAAGGTGAGCAGAATTTTTAAGAAACAGCAGAAACTGGAAATTATGTCACTGTCTTAACTGAAACTATATAGTACTTCTGTACTACTTTCTATTTAAAAATGTCATCCATAAAACACTTGATCAAGCAGAGCAGTTGTACTGCTCCAGTTAATGGAATCTATACAGAAAGCTGCTTGAAATAACTAAATGGGTCATGCTAGAACATGACTTAGCAAAGTAATACATTTATTAAAAAGTTTTATCACATGAAAAAATCACCACATGGAATTCCTTTTTATGTTAGACTCCTTGCAAAAAGCTCAACTTACATCAGTATTTTCTGATTTGTCCAAGGCAGTTGACACTATGAACCATTTAATTCCTCTTCAACTCCCTGTCTTGTGTGGTTTCTCCAATTCTGTTTTACACAGATTCACTAGCTACACAAACAGTAGACAGCTAATTGTGAAATGAATTTTCCATCTGTAGTTCTCTCTCACCTTCTACTGCAGCCCTACAAGGTATTGTTCTTGCCCCTTTCCCATTATTTACTGTTTGTGAACCATATTAAACATGATGTGATACTTGTCTGATTAGTTAAATATAGATTAGTGTGAGTAGACTTGATTGTGGTATATAAATGTTTTGAGGAATCTAATTTTAGTGGTATAATTGGTATAAGTAGAATGTGTTATTTGTTTAATAGCAGAAACAAAAATCTGATTATTAATTCTAAACTAGGTAAGACTGCTGGGAAGTATAAATCATTTTAGGGGGAGGATTCCTGGTTGGTGGAATAATATTCCACTTAAAATTAGAAAATCTGGGTCAATTATTTCATTTAAGAATAGGCTGGATGTTTGGGTTTGTACAAGGGTTTTTGATCCAGTTTATTCTGGTGGCATGTTCTTTGAAGGCCTCTTGAGGTTTTGAACTTGTATATGAAACATTGAACATTGAACTTTGAAATGTGCAGAATTCAGTTATTTTTCTCGTTAATATCAAGCTTCTGTTTGGTAATGTTCAAAACTGGATTTTTGAGAGGTATAATCTTAAATTTGGACAAAACCAAATGTATTTTTTCTACTATGCCTACCGATTCTTTGTACTTGATTTTGTCTGTCAACAGTACAGTGCTGGAAACTGCCCCCTCCAGTTCAATGGTTTGTGAGTCACAAAGACCACAATTTAAAGTCAGATGTGTGTGGTAAAGTAATAACCCAGAATTTCAGTAATTGTTTTACTGCATGGAAAGGTAGGAACTCTAAAGTTCAATAATATCTTAATCCCCTCAATGAAGTCAAGTAATTCTTTACTGATATTCCATTTTTTTAAATCTGGAGCATTTCTTCTCACAAAGCTCTTGTATACATATTATCTCCTAACTAATCAGCATGTGTCTCAGCTCTCTTGTCTTCAGAAATGCTATAACAGAGTATCTGGGTTTGCTGCTGACTGTACTCATTATTGACTTTCTGAAGTCTCTACTTTGGCTTGAATGTTCTCAATATCTAAACATGCTTCAGTTATGTCCAGCTCATTCTAGCCTACAAGAGCATAAAATGCTCAGTAATTGTTTCTCTGAGTGACTAGAACTCCCCAATGAATTTAATGTGATTCACAACATTATTTATTTATTTAACATTTGTTGACTGGGAAAGTCCGACTAGGTTCCACAGATCCTGTTTTCAGCAGATGCCCGGGGAGAAATTCTCCAGAAGCATGTCTTTAGAATGTGGGAGGAAACCGGAGTACCCGGAGGAAACCCACATGAACGCAGGGAGAACATGCAAACTCCGCACAGAAGGCACCCCAGCCAAGAATCAAACCGGAGAACCTCTTGCTGTGAGGCGACAGCGTTAACCACTGCACCACTGCGCCACCCGCAGTCTCAGTTGCAGTAATTCAAACAACTAAAAATTATTTTGACTACTGTATGTATCCAGTCATTGTCTAGACTCTGAATTAATATTCAAATACCTTATAGCAAATTCCATATAAAATTCCTTTCAATAAATCCATCTTCCTTCTCTTCTCTAATTGGTCTCATCATTTCAGCCTACCTGTTGTTGTCACCTAGATTAATGTCACATGGACTGTTTTCCACTATTACCTAAGTTTATACACCTGTTAGTTTTCTTATTCCTCTCATTCACTATTCCTCCTCTACATTTTTAACAGAATTGTTACATTCCAGTGATCTTCATGTAGCATTGCTCATTACTTTGCTCTTCAAGATTAAACTTGAGATGTAAAGTGTATTTTTCTTTGTTACTTGCCCATCTGTAATACCACCATTTAGTCTATGAATTTAATTTTTTGAGTTATTCATTTTGTTCCTGTCTTTGGGCCTCCAGTGAAAAGGAATATGCCCAGTCAGAATTTTCCAATTAAAATAATGAATGAATAATGTCATTCTACAATACTGTAAAATTTTTACACTGCAATTCAGTCAGGACGAGATGATCTGGGGAACACTGGCAATGATTTCCCTGCAGTGGACGCTAAAGCATCACCTTGATCATTTATTTATTTATTTGACATTTGTTGACTGGGAGTGTCCGACTGAGCAAAAAGCCCTTTTTCAGCAGTGGCCTGGGGAGAAAAGTTCCACAACAGCATGCATAATTATTAACAGACAAACAATAATGAAACAGTACATACACAAAGAGTAAATGCAGTAAATAACACAATATATACATGCTAGAAGGGTAGAAAGCCTAAGCACATTTTACAGTATGAGGAGGAGTAAGCCTATGTACACTTTATGATAAGAATGCAGTGAGGAGAGGCAATGTCCATGATATTTTGAGACAAGTTATCTAACAGAGCAGTTTCTTGAAACAGTGGGTCAACTATTTTTAAATTATATCAATCATCTGCGGTGGTGCAGCAGTAGCGTTGTTGCCTCACAGCAACAGGTTCTCCCGTTCGATTCTCGGCTGGAGTGTGGGGAGTGCCTTCTGTGTGGAGTCTGCATGTCCTTCCCGTGGTTGGGTGGGCGTTCAAAAGATATGCGTAAATGGGCGTGCCTTGGTTGAAGGTTGAACGTCGAGCTGGCACCTCGGCGTTTGTGAAAATCTACTGCCAATCATTAGTGGTCCGAGTTCCACTGTGGTGACCCCTAACCGGGAAAAGCCGAAAGACAACAACAATATCAATAACAAGTCAACTAAGAAGGAGATTACAGAATAAAGAGACTTTTACAAGATGCTCAGTAGAGAGACAGCATGAGACAGTAGATGGAAATTGACATGAACAGCAACAGTGTAGAGCAGGTAAGCAAATGTCAGAGTTGTTAGAGACTGGCTAGGAGTTACAGTTACAAGCTGAGTTATTAAGTAGATATTGTTTTAGGGCCTTTTTGAATTCACATGTAGTTGTTATTTTTCTGATGTCAGGGGAAGCTAGTCCATTTCTGCCTATTGGATTGCTTCTCTTCTTGAAGATGGCAGGGATGTTATTATATCACCATTTTTTCAAAACTGGAATTATATCCTTATTTATATTTAGTGGCTGAATCTGTTGAAAATCAGTATATTTCCTTCACTTTCAGCTTTTAGGACATCAGCTAGTATACCGTCTAGCCCAATAACTTTGTTACTTTCTCATTCTACTTGAAGGCATTTCTTATTTCTTCACTGGTAACAGGCTGAACAATACATTTTCCTACAGAATGTTCAGAGACAGATATCTCATAAAACATAATGACACCTCCAGTTGTTTCTTTATGATCATTCTAGTAATGCTGCTAGCTAGGTATTTAATATTCTCTGTTCATATTTATGTTAATAATTCCAAAAGTGTGCCACAAACAAGCTACTGAAAGATGCCTTCTTTAAGCTTTGAAACACAGCTGCACTGATACAGTTCAACTCAAGAGATGTTAAATGTTCATATGTTATGTATGCATATTGTCATCATTTTCATATCTCTCTAAATATCTCAACAACCAGTCAAAAAGACACAAGTACCTCACATAAAAATGCACAGCTGGATGAATAAAATGGTGCTGAGAGTATGTGCATATTTTGAATGTTTAGAGATATTATATGTTGTTTACAAAAATGACAAAAAATTAATATTTACTGATTTTGCTGTGAGTCATAAAACCCAGTTTATGACCTAGGATCAAATGACTATAGCCACTGTAAATATTATTGTGTGTTGAACAGCCTGACATTTACATTTATTTAGTAGCACTTACAGTTCTAGAGACATGGACTTGTTTCAATTGTGACTATATGACTTCATTTTTTTCAAAAGGCTCAGGATGCAGCCATTTGAAGCTAAGAGTACAAACATCTAGAACTCCACTGGAGGGAATGAGATATATAATGGCATGTCGTGTTAGTCAGATTAGTCAATAGCATTATTTCTTCACCATGGTATTACGTGCTCATCAGTTAATTAGAGTTAACAGCTAGAACAACATGCAAACAGCAGATGAAGAGAAATTCATATAAGGAATATATATCAGCAGGTTTCTGATAGCTTCAGCAGCACAACTACACATAGGCAATGGTCGCAACATATGAGCAATCAGATGTGTTTAAGAACAATGTTTAGGCTGTCCATTCGAGGGCTTTCCCATATGGTCTAGCGGTTAGGATTCCTGGTTTTCACACAGGCAGCCTGGGTTCAACTCCCGGTATAGGAATGGGTTACATTTAGGGGTTGGGAGGGTGGCCTAATGGTTAAGGTGTTTGCCTTACAAACACAAGGTACAGGGTTTGAATCTCACAGGGGATAATTGGCTAGGCTTAAAATGGCTCGCAAGGGCAGTTAGCCTAATACTAATCTATAAACTAATCTATTACATTGTTTAATTCACAACAATGTAATGAGCATGTTCAACTAGTAGCAGCTCTGTGATTGACAGTGACAGGTACAAATCACACAGCCATAATGTGCCTGGCAAGGCCTGAAATGGTGGATCTAGTTTTACTGTCTGAATGCAACCCAGAAGACAGTACAAATATCAGTAAAACATAACATATGGTAAAACACCTCCTATTTTAATATAATGAATTCTGAAGTTGCTTTACCTCAGAGGTGTTAATACCTTAAATACTAAGGTATTCTTGACATGATAAAGTCTATTTACAGTGAAAGACCTAATTAAGAAATAAACCAGATGATTGAAACCTACAGAAGAATCTCTGTGAATGTTTATTATTTTTTATTTTCATTTTACTTTACTAATAGTGGTAAAGAATACCTTAGTATTTTAGTTGAAGCTAAAGGTATAGCTTACAGGTCAGTTGGATTGTAGTCCTGTTCCACTGTTACTACCACCAAGGATCATAGAACTTTAAAGCCTCATCTTTCTCTACTTTCTCCCATCTGGGAAGCTTAACCCCTGTCACAGGAAGTAAGTTGTTCAGTCTTTTAGTGTCACCTGTAGGAATCACACAATTTAATCTAATCAGCAGCCTATATTAGTGGATTACAGTTTCCAGGCTCGTATACGATCCTATGGGAACTTCCCTTCCTCTTTATTATTACATACTTTTGATTTCTTTTGTTTTATTTTGTTATATATATGCATATATATATATATATATATATATATGTGTGTGTGTGTGTGTGTGTGTGTGTGTGTGTGTGTGTGTGTGTATATATATATATATATATATATATATATATATATATATATATACATATATATATATATGTGTGTGTGTGTGTGTGTGTGTGTGTGTGTGTGTGTATATATATATATATATATATATATATATATATGTGTGTGTGTGTGTATATATATATATATATATATGTGTGTGTGTGTGTGTGTGTATATATATATATATATATATATATATATATATATATATATATATATATATATATATATATATGCAGGTTGACTAACACAAATGTCGACATCCTGAAGGTAAGCCACTCTGCGTCGAAAATGGAAGCCTCTACTTCTTAGTATGCATGCACAGAGGAAGAACCTCACTTCATGCAACTTTAAAACATTGTTTTTTGCAGGGAGCAAGCCCCCATGTGCCCCTCATGTGGGAGGCTCTGCCTCCACACCTTCTGGTAATCATATATATATAACTCCAAGATCGCACAATCCCCAGAGAAAGAGAATATTCCCCTACCTAGGGATTGTTGATCTCACACACCTGTCTACTGCCTGTATACTTGACCAAATGCCATCAATTAAACAGGTGTGTGTGTGTGTGTGTGTGTGTGTGTGTGTGTGTGTGTGTGTGTGTGTGTATTAAGATTTTATTTTAATTTATCTGCTGTTTATTACTGCTGTTAATTCCTCTGGGAATTCTAATTTATTACAGTGTTGTTTGTATGCTTAATACTGCTTTTCTGTAGTGTTTTATGATTTGTATTGTGAAAATGAAGTTCTGTGGTGTCAGTTGAACACTAGACCTCTTGTTTCTGTTGCTCATCTACTTCATTTGGAAGTTCTGACAGGAAAATATTGCATTTGCTCACTTTGTTTCATTTACATGGTATTTACTACTGATTAAACAGTGCTATAGCTGGTTTTATTGTTAAATAGCAATTTTACTTTAAATTACTTATTTTCATTTTCTGTGGAAAATTTTCTTTTCATTTCTGACAAGGTAATCTCTAGATAAATGCTTTTTTACATTGATAAAAGGTTTATATTTGATTTAAGAGCATATATTTAATTTTTTGCCACTTTCTGGATAAGTGAGTGTTTATTACGCTGTGCAGGTTGTAGATCAAGGCTTAGCACATTTTAAACTGTTTCTGCTCTACTTTATGCAGTTTAGCCCTATTTTCTGTGTAGTGACATAGTTTCTATTATTGCTGTCTGCACTGTAGTCAGCCCTTAATAGTATTAGTGTATTATTCTGACTGGTATTTTTTTCCTCTGACTTGATGAATTTTGATATGGTTGCTCCCCCCATTTTTATTTATTTATTAATTTATTTCACATTTGTTTACCGGGAATGTCTGACTGGGACAGAGCCTATTTTCAGCGGAGGCCTTTAGATGCATGTCTTTGAAATGTGGGTGGAAACCAGATCACCAGGAGGAAACCCACATAAATGTAGGGATGACATGCAGACTCTGCATAGAAGGCACCCCAGCCTATAATCGAAGTGGAGAACTTCTTGCTGTGAGGTGACAAATCTAACTGTTGAAACTCTGTGCTGCCCGTTAGATCGAGTTACACCAAAGAAGAAGAAAAAATCAACAAAAACATGCCTCAGCCTATGGTTTGTGATTTTGTTTTTGCCTTAAGCCAGCCCACAAAGTACTTACCTTTTGTTCCCATATCACTCTCTGGTGTGAGCCTGCAATCTTTTATAGTACAGGGGTCAGACACATCCTACGGGGCTGTTCCAGTACCTGATTCAGGCATGGGAGAACCAAACCCTTTAAGTGCAGGAGAAGTCCAGTGTAACAAACCCCTTGCCAGACATAATATTCTGTCCACAGACATTTTGTCCATTAGAATAGTTTTTAGTAAAATAAACCAATATTTCACCACACTGCAGACAATCAAGTTATTACCATGTATAGGGCTGAAGTGGTTTCCATAGCTAATAGCGTTTTGCAGTCAGATAATCTAGGAGACTATGCTCCTGTTCAGAATGACTATGGGGCTACCTTCTCTAGAGATCAGTCAATGGCTGCAGATTTTGATGGGGACTCTGATGCAGACAATAGTGAGCACTCTGATTCCATCTAATCTGATTCTTCAGAAGATGAACAGGTTCAAAAACCCAAGCAGGTGTTCACCTTTCCACAGATGCTACCTAGGTTTAGAGATGCATTGACTGGAAGCAATCTGGAGCTACACCAGAGATTGGCAAACTTTATTATGTTATTGTGGATGAGATTCTAAATGGTTTAGTTGGTACTCCTCTTTTGCAGGCCTTAGAAGATATCTAAAAGGAGACCTGAAAAGCTACGAGAAAGTTTATTTTGAAATGTGCTTACAGTTTAGTTGGCTTTGCTGTGTCGTTGCCTGCTTCACAGAAGTGTTTTATCCATGAGATTGTTTCTAGTCTGACTCGGATTTCAAAACATGCTTTGAGAACTCTCATGGAAGGTACGGACACAATTTCTAGAAATACAGCTGCTTCTGTGGTATTGAGAAGGTATGCTTGGTTACATAACCTGATTTTTTTTCTGAGGATTTAAAAAAATAGATTTTGAATGCTCTTTTGAGTTTTAAATTTGTGTTTGATTATGCTTCTACCCAGATTCTCAACCAATGGGATGTTAGAAGTAAATACATGATGTATCTAGAATGTTTCATATTCCCAGGTTTTCTCCTAACAAGGCTTCAGATTACAAAGCGAAAAACAAACAGAATTCCCGGCCTAACAAGAGTCAGGGTACCAAGAAGAAGTGGCAGGATAATACTGTCAAACCAAATAAAAGGGACACCTTTCTCAAAAAGGATCAAGCCCCTACTAAAGAATGACTGCGCCAAGACACGGGAATCCTATACCTTCCTCCTGTCCCTCCTCCCCTTTCCCATTCCCCAAGGCTTTTGCTCACCTGGTAGCCTGGCCAGAAATAGTCTCAAACAAATAGGTGCTGAGAGTAATTCAGACAGGATACTCTTGGCAGTGGACAAAAAATCCCCTTTCTTTCAGGGTAATCCCCCTGCACCCACCAGTCCAGACACATCTGTTCTCTCTGGTACTCCTTTACATTGTTGCAAGCAGGGGTTATAGAAACAGTTCCTACACCACAAACAGGAAAAGGATTTTGCTTCAGAATCTTTTTGGTACCCAAAAAGGAGCTATTGTAGAGACCAGAGTTCGATTTTTCTTACCTAAATACCTTTCTGAGAGTACTCAAATTCAAAATGCTCACCCTGCAGATGGTTCAACCCCTTGTTCCAGAACACTGTTTTGTGGTGACTTTAGATCTAAAAGATGGTTATTATCCCATCCCAATTGCACCAAACATCAGGAAATATCTGAGATTCGCTGTGTCTGGCTCACATTATCAGTTTTCTACATTAACCTTAGGGCTATCTAGTGCACCTAGAGTATTCATGAAGTTCTTGGCCCCAGTGATTGCTTACTGCAGGACCCAGGACATCCACATTTTCCCTTATTTAGATGACTTGCTGATTTGTGGAAGGTCTGTTTCCAGGTATTTAGAATCATTAGCTAAGGTCTTGCCCATTCTAACTCATCTGAGCGTCAAGTTGAACCTACAAAAGTCCTGTCTCACACCCACTCAAAGAATTGTCTTCCTGGGATGTATGATAGACATAGAAAAAAGAATAACCTTTCTGCCAGAAGACAAAGATCTGACTTATCAGAACATTGTTAGACTCTCTTTAGTATGTTGCCTCTACAAAAGAGTGTCCCAAAATTCTAGGCCTCATAGCATTAATGATTCTCATGATAGCAGTAACCAGACTCTATATGCGGAAGATTCAATGGTACTTAAATATTGTTGCTGTAAGTACCTGTATCCCTTAGACTTCAAAGTACCTGTGCTGGGTTTTGGGTAATGATACTTACAGTGCTGGAGGGATCAAACGTCTCTCGGTCTAGGCCTACTCTTCTCCCTCCAGACCTCAGTTCAATCAGTTCAGACAGACATATCAGATTTTGCATGGGCAGCAGTGTACAGGGGAGTTCACATGCAAGGTAAATGGGGATCTTTGGACACTACAAAGCACATAAATGTCAATGAAATGCTAGCAGTCATTCAGGCCTTAAATGTTCCTAACCACTTATGGCCTCCAGGTCCCCTTTTAATAGTCAAAGACAACACCACAATCATTTGATACCTGAACAAACAAGGGGTTACAAGGTCATACCCTCTTTGCAGGTTGACAATAATGGCCTGGGATCTAGCCTCACAGCTGATACTTGAGGCCTCATACATCCCGTCAGAGCAAAACATAGTGGCAGGCAGACTAAGCAGAGCCAAGACAGACTCTCACAAGTAGAAACTTGAGACAGAGGTCTTTCAGGACTTGGTCCAGACGAGTGGAACACCTCAGATAGATCTGTTCACCTCCTTTCAAATAAGACAGTTGGAAAAATTCTGTTCAAGATATTCTTGTTGCCATGCTTGGAGGACAGTAGCATTCTCATTCCCTTGGATGACAATATTCCTTAATGCATTTCCACCCTTTCCTGTGATAACCAAGCTACTTTTGCTTACATAGTGTTGGGGTGACAGGTGCACCTCAACTTAGAGCAATTGCAACTGACAGCTTGGATGATTCTATCTGGATACTTTTTAGGCTCTTGTTTCATGAGAATGTCCAGCAGGTATTGAAGGAAGCAATAAAATCTGCAACTAGAAAAATTTATGTTTACAAATGGAAAAGGATTTCTAAGTAGTGCTTAACTGATAACAGAGGCCCAGTATGGTGTCAGCTTCTATGTTTTGAAATATTTGTGTGAGCTACTCAATGATTGCTTATCTTATGCATCTATCAAAATGCCTTTTGTGGCCTTCTCAGCTTGTCTGCCCATGGATCTCCTCTTTCATCTCTTTTTAAAGTTAAACAGTTTATGAAAGGAGTGTTGCACTTGAGATCCTTTCAAAAGTAAATTCCTTCTCCTTGGGATCTCAACTTTTTTCTTGCAAAATTGACCCTATTTCCTTTTGAACCTGTCTTTCAGGCAGATTTAAAGTTCCTTACTTGGAAAAATGTTTTGCTTACTGGTCTAACATCTTGAAGGTGAGTCTCTGAGCTACAAGTTTTCATGGTGGGCCAACATCTGATTTTCCACAAGGACAGAGATGTTTTACTTACTTATCCATCTTTTATGCTAAAGGTGGTTTCTGAATTTACCCTGAATCAAGCCATCAGACTCCCAGTTTTCTTTCTGGAACCAAAAAATAGGAGGAGAAGATTCTGTATACCATGCATCTGCACAGGCAGCTCAGGTACAACCTTGAAAGAACAGCCTTTTAAGAAGGCTGAGCAGCTGTTTATTTCCTATTCTGGGGCTAAGAATGGTCAATCTGTGTCTAAGCAAATGATTGCTCATTGGTTGTCCTGTGCTATTGTTTTTGTTGCTCCCACCATGGTAAATCTATTACAGACAATGTTCAGGTACATTCCACCAGAGCCTTATCTTCTTTGGTGGCATACTGAAAAGGAGTGGATTCTAGAAGCATTCTAGAGGAAGCAACCCAGTCCTCTATTCATACCTTTACAAAGCACTATAAACCAGATTCTTTCTTAAATTCCAGAGCAGGCTTTGTGAGGACCATTCTCCAAGGGCTCCTGGATCCTTATCCTCCCTCCTCACAGGTACAGTAAGCTTTGGAAAGATAGCCATATACCACCGAGGAAGTGTAAATGAATATGGTGGAAGTCCTACTTATCTGTTACAGTAGATGTACAAATTTCTCACTGCCTCAGTGTCAGCACCCACTCACCCCCCTTATGTTTATATATATATATATATATATATATATATATATATATATATATATATATATATATATATATATATATATAGTTAGATGGTATTCAACTCTGTTGTGCTGTTGGTTGGAGTTTGTTATTTGAGTTGGTATTTTTTTGGTTGCAAATTCATTGGTTTCAGGAAATTTTTGCTTCTGGTCCTTCTTGGTTCTTCTTACTTAGCACTAAAATCCTGAACAACTGACTTCCTTTGAAGCTTGGCATCTAGGTCCAGTGAGGTCATTGTTCCACAATATTCAGCACTCATCAGACCTATCCTTGAGTACTATGCTCCCTTTGGTATATACCTAACTAGGCACTTCCAACAATTGGAATGTCCCCAGAGGTTCTTCACTAAAAGAATACAGGGTGTAAGTAACATGTCCTATGTAGACTGCCTCAGATCTCTATTCCTGTATTCTGTCTCCTACAGGCTATTCAGATATCTATGCCTGGCATACAAGGTGCTGTCAGACCCCCACCCTGATGGACCTCCTGCATATCCACAAAACAAACAGCACCAGAATTACCCATTCTAAATACTTAAACCTTGCCTGTGCTATAAATGGGACATGCTGGAGAGACAAGTATATATCCTATAGACTTCCCCTTCTCTGAAATAGTCTTCCCACAAGGTAAGAAGAAGCGAGGACATCCAGCAAAGAGGTGGCTGGATTGTGTGAAAGAAGATCTGAGACAGTCAGGCATGAGTTTTGAAGAAGGCAGGAGTGTGGCACTGAATTGAGAGAGTTAGCGACAGTTAACACGATACCCCGACCCCATGTAGAATAATGGTAAAAAAGGGGATGATGATGATCCATGTAAAGCAGAGTTCCTCTCTAACTCAATTCAACTATAAATTGGGAAGAACTGGATGGGGAACAGGAAATTCATCTCTGGTTTGCCACCTATGACTCTAATAGACACAGGCACTCTGTAAATAGTTCATCTCTTAGGCCCATGTTTACATTTATCAAGGGTACCAGAATTTTTCAGAGATTTGGGATACATGGCTAGGGTTAAAAATACCCTAGTGGTTGTTAACCTAGTACACACCTATGAAGCTATGAGGGGTTAGGCTTCCCTCTCATGGGAGGGGCATAGCCAATCCCCTGTTCACAGGGGAGTCAGAGGAGGGAATTCCAAGTTCTGGAAAACTGCAAGTGTGGGTTTGTGTGGGCACAGAACCCATATACCACTGATGCAGGATGAAATTTAAACATTTACTGTTACAGATTACTAAGACTTACACAACTGTATTTTTTTAATGGAACAAGGCAGTACACACAAGAAGCTGAATAGGCATAATTAACACAACTATATGATTAGACTTTAGGCATTGATCATTTAAAGGAATAGTGCATTATTTTACGTGTACATGAAGATTAATGGCACATGATGAGTGTACTACTTGAGTTTCATTTATTACAGCTCCTTGGTGAGCAATGAACAAATCTAAAATTGTTTTAATAAATGATTTATAAATATAGAACAAAACTCATGCTAGAGTATGCAGACTTTACATATGATCTTCACAGGTGTTTCCAGACTGTTGTAGAATGACATTTACAAAATGCATTTTTGATGATATTTGCAACATTTTTTTACATTTATTACTTCGATGTTCTTTATATGTGCTTTATATGAAGCCCATATACTGTGACACATAAATGTACAACAAGTAAAGGTCCTAATAGCAATACAATAATTCATAAGGTTAACATAAAAAGATGAAACTACATTACAGTGTTGTTATCAAATAAGTGCAATGGAAGCAAACAATACTCTTACTTGTGGGGGAGATAACTATGGTTAAATGTAAGATATTCATATGGAGGAGAAATGAGTGTGTTTCTGGGATAACACTTTTGCTGTGTGGAAGAGAAAGGGAAATCAAAATCATTTACGCTAATAAGAACCTAACTATGGCTTTAACTGCTTATTGAGAGAAACAAATAAGAGGGCATGTAGTTGAGAAGCATTGATCTTCAGAAAGGAACACAAAGAGAAAATCATGAGTCACATTTTGAGAGTAAAGGAAACACCTGTGATTGTGGAAATAAGTATCTTGAAGCAAGTATAACAAAATTGCTAGATTTGTCACCAGCAGCCCCTATAAATCCCATCACTGTTCTGCTCTCAAAAAACTACATTGGCTCGAATTCCCATACCTTCTGACCAAATGTCAGTTGATCCAAGCTTTCTGAATTCTTAATTCTAACTCTGACTGTCCATCTCTGTCCAACCTGATCTCCTGGTACACCCCTCCCCGATTACTGCGCAGCTCTGATAAACTCTTTCTACAAGTCTATAAACCCAATATTAACATAGGTAAAATACTTAATAAACACTCCATCTCCCTTATTTTGAATAATCTTCCACTCCATATTAGAAGTCATACCTCTCTTCCTAACTTCAAACATGACCTTATTTTGTACCTCCATAACAACCCTCTATGTACCTGTAACCATCACTACTTAACTCCTCCCTTTCCATATTCCCATTTCTACACTAGACTTATCATTGACCTTTTTCCTCTTTCTTATCTTACTTTATCCAACCTGCTCTTCTTTTTTTTTTCTCCTCCCTCTAGATCACTTCATTCCTCCTCTACTCCTATCTTGTTTTGCACTTTCCTTCTTCTAACCTTGTATATAGCTATGAACTATTCCTTGGATTACATTTATTTTTCTTATCCATTGTATCCATAAGTTGTTTTGCTCTTTATATTGTTAACTTGCCTCTATTTGTATGCATTTGTATGTTTTGTTTGGGGCTTTTCCCCTTGGGTCTCCACTGAAAATGGGTAATTTCTTACCCAGTTGGACTAACCCGGTTAACAAATGTGAAATAAATAAATAAATAAATAATAAACTGAAGTGCCACAAAATCAAATTAAAACTGAAAAACAACTTAGAATAAGTAATGCTTTATAGCAATGGTCTTCCTAACTGTATTTGTATAGATCATGCCTGGCTCACCTCTCAAGTTTTTAATGAGCAAATTAGGTAAACCAGTTGATGCTGATAAAGGCTGTGATGGTGGGCAGGAGCTACAGTCCTTAGATCCACTGCACTGCCAAAAGTAAGCTGATGGCCAACCAGAGGAAATGGTCTCACAGTCTACACCATTTTCAATAAGCAGAAAGAAATATAAAATGCACACCTATATAAATCTTAAGAACTCACAAAATGAAGCTTGACCTCAAGAGTATGTAAGAAATATGCACTGATACACTGGGTTACTGACATATGTGATCCACATCCAAAAATAGGCTTCTCACCGAGCACCTCCACTTAGGGTTTTGGGCCTAGCTTCATGAGTCCATTTCTCATTTCTTGTTAGAATCAGAGCCTTCCAATGCTGTCTACCCAAGGGGAACTGTATTTTGAATACAACTGTTACATTCACAGACACAGATAAACAGATATAGACATACACACACACACACACACACACACACACACACACACACACACACACACACACACACACACACACACACACACATATACACACACACACACACACACACACACACACACACACACACACACACACACATTTTCAAGAGAAGCCTGGTAATACTTCCCAGTACTACAGTTTTCTCTCCTTGCCTAAGATAGATCATTGCCACCACACCAGACTATGTAACTGGAGAACTCTAGTTACTGTTTCTCTCCTGAAAAATAAGCCAATTAAATGTAAAAATGGTAACATATAGCAGAGCAGTTTGGTCCAACCAGAAACAAATATCAACAGTTAATCACTATTTACAGTAATTACCTTATTATTAAATTAATAAATAAGTAAATAAATAAATCAGCTACAAGCTTGTAAAGGTGATTAAATAAAAATATTTTACTTAAGAAAGAAGTTGGACAATATGTTTGAAATTTAAATGGGCAGAGAAATATGTAATTCCACAGGGAGAAAAACAGTTTGAGTAAATATAAGATACTTAAAAAAGAATGTGCTTAACCAGCTAAATATTTCTTAACCACTATATGAATTTTCAACACATAACAGGCAAAGACACAAATGCAGAGTAATACTCACTGGTACAGAGTAGCAAACCAGTTCATGCTCAGCAAAGCCCCAAGAAACACTTTTCCTACAAAGAGTAAAAGGATGGCTGCTAATTCAACAGTCTCTCATGAGAGAGTTGTTCCATACGACCCTTGGAGGGATGTCTGGTAATGAGTCCATAGTCAGAGGTATACCATTACCACCATTCTTTCAGACCCTTCTCCCCTCAATGAACAACTGTCCATGGTACTTTCTGGAAAGTTTCCTTGAGGTAATATCTTGAGGAAACCAGTTCTGTTCTGTTGATTTAATGGATTTATTTTTCTCATTCTGGATAACAGTCCTTACACAGGAACAAAATATGGCATTAATTGCAGAATCAGTGCAATTTCCTACTCCGTGAGCTGCCCTTCCCCACACAGAGATTTGCACAGTCTTTCAGTTTATTCCTACAACTAAGGACAGCAAAACAGTTACATTTTCCTTCAAACTTTTTTTACATAGTAGCTGTACATTTTATATTTTATATGTAGTTGCTGTATTTCCCAGAAGAACACAGTTGTAAGCATAGTTGCAGATGTTATATACTTGTTTATACATTGTACAGACAAAAAACAAGCACAAGTCCTATGCATCTTTTCAATCACACATGCCCCCCCCAAAAAAAAATTCATATTTTATAAGATTAATGTGCACCTCACAGACCTGCCCAAAAATAAACAAATTGGCAGATGTATTTGCAAAGATATCTCTCTCCCCATCTAGATCTCAAGCAAGTTTTCTTAAGACACCTTCAGAAAAAAAGCTTAAGATTAAGGTGTACCTTTTTTGGTACACTACCCCATTTTCTTTCTTGACAGACTATCTGCATTGGGATTACCAGCACCATTCCTATGCTGAATTGTCACAATATAGGACTGCAAACTTAAGCTCCATCAGAGTAGTTTAGTATGCTGATCACTAGTCCCATACAATCACTTTAAGGTGTTGTCTTCTATGATCACTGTACCTTTTCTATCATCAGGTAGTGTTGAAAATTTTGTGTAGCCTAAAATATGCCCAAACACTCCTTTTTATAGCTACATATGATTTTCCCTGAGATGAAGTCTGCAACTGAGATGCGCTATGGGATGCTCTTTGTTTAAGGAAACCTGGTTAAGTACTACCCCAAACCATGGTTAGAAGCATCTACCTACACTATATAGTCTTGACTGTGGTCAAGACTAGCTAGCACAGGGGCTTCACTCAGGACCTCTTTAAGAATTTGGAATGCCTACTGACAGGCTGGAAAATTCATACCTCTCAACTGTACAGATTTTTTGCAGAATGTCCAGATTTGGGCATCATATTTTTGGTCTGTTTTTCATAAAATTGTGGTTTTCTGGCAAATTAGTAGTAAACCATTAAAGCTTGAAGTTAGAAAATAATGACAGTCATTTTATTTCAGACTTCATATCCTACAGAAAATGCATGTTAATGTAAAACCTGTAATTCTATCAACTTTCTAAGTTTGTAAGAGCACTGTCCCACTTTTATTTATCGCTTTGTCCAGATTTCTTGCTCTATGAGGTTGAGAAGTGTGGCTGGAGTCCAGACAACTTTATCTGGTTTATTTTTTATGGTAAAGTCAGTAAAGGGAGTGGCTATAATACTATAGTTGGGGACAAACTTCTTGTAGTACCCTTCTGTCCCAACAAATGCCCTCACCTGCTTCATAGTGCAGAAGGGTTGGCCATGCCTGAATAACATTCTCCTTGATTGGGTCTGGCCTAATCTTACCAGCATCCAATCTATCACCATGTAAATTACTTCTGCCATTCCTACTTGACATTTGTTGGCCTTAATAGTTATCCCTGCCCTTTCTAGTCTGCCCAATACTTCACTAATATGTTGAACATGTTTTTGCCAGGACTGTCTTTAGATTGCAGTGTTATCTAGGTAAGCATAGTCTCCAGCTCTTTTTAGGATGCAGTCTACTAGACTATTGAAAGTTGGCGGGGCATTTTTCATTCCAAAAGGCATTTTGTTGAACTCATATAAGCCAAAAGGGGTTAGAAAAAACTGAATCCTGCCTCTCTGTAAGCATCAAGGGTAACTGCTAGTAACCACTTGTCAAGTCAGTAGTTGTTAGAGACTTTTAATCCCACCCAACCGCTCTAAGGTTTCATCTGTCCTATGCATGAGGTATTTGACTCTTTGTGGCCATTCAGTTTCTTATGCTCTGTCTAGAACCAGGTGCTGTCATCTTTCTTTGGCACCAGCATGACCGATGAGGCCCAAGGACTGAATCTAGCAGGAAATGGGAAAACAGCCTGATATAATGGGTCTATATTAGAACATCAAAGTTTCAAAACTTTGAATGTTCTAATATCGACCCCTATTCAGCAAAAGCTGAAAACATCGAACATACAGAACAGCAAATTTTTTCCTAGGGAAACAATTTGCTGTTCCAAAACACATACACACAACACAAGCACACCAAACAAGCAGCAATCTACACACATGCAACTAAAATCTTACACCTAACCCTACACTAAACTATACACACACCACTAACTATCCACTTACCTTAACCCAAACCCTAACCCTAAGGTCCATCACTATCGCGCACTCACCTCACCCACGCCCTAACCCTAACTCACCTACCCCACCCTAACCCTCACATCCACATAATCGCACACTTACCTGACCCGCGCCCTAACCCTAACTCACCTAACCCGCCCTAACCCTCACATCCACACAATCGCACACATACCTAACCTGCGCCCTAACCCTAACTCACCTAACCTGCCCTAACCCTCATGTCCACACAATCACACACATACCTAACCCGCACCCTAACCCTAACTAACCTAACCTGCACTCAATCACATACTTACCTGAACCCGACCCGTAACTTTCTACCACAGCGCTGAAAATACCGAAGCAACAGAAATGGACAACTGAATTCTTTCCCTAGGAAAAATTTTGGTTTTCTGTTGCTTCGATATTTTCAGCTTTCGCTGAATAGGGGTCAATATTAGAACATTCGTAGTTTTGAAACTTTGATGTTCTAATATAGACCCAATATAACAATACTGTTTAAAGAACACTGGGGAATAGGGTGAAACCTTGTGATTTCTATAATGAGAGGTGTGTAATTGCTAATATATATGTAACCATCATTGCTTTAAATGTTGAAGTTCTTGTTGATGTGTTTTATGTCAATGATAATATATCATAATCAATAAAGGAGACTAAAAATAAACAAAATGGATTCTCTGCTTTGCGATTGGGGGGGGGGGGTTGTCAGACAGCAAGGTCTGAGGCTAAACAGTCCTAAGATGGTCAAAAAACTGTAATGAGAGTATCCTGGGAATATCTGTCTCATGCTTCCGTGTGGCATGAATTAAATTCCATCCTTCAGAAGAACTTTTCATGTGTACTTAGGGAGTATGGGAACATGCAATTTGCATGGATTCTGTTCAAGACCTCACTATCTGAGCTTGTGGAAAGAAGATGTGGCCAGAAGGTGGTTGGTGCTTTTTATGGCAGCAACCCTGGGACCTCACAGCTGAAGACTACTCCAGAGGGTTGCTGTCAAGTTAAAGAGAGATGCCTGCCATACAGTGCTAGCAGAGGTTTCTTTAGATTTAACCAATAGGTACCAACAGTCTAGAAAGAAATCACTAAAGAGAAGACCATGGTTTGGGAGGCATTTAGGAAGGTCATTGACAGTGACTTTTCAATGATTTCAGAGGTTACGGCAAATCATCAAACAAGCCAGTAGGGTTAGTCTCAGTAACAGTAAAGAAATACTGACCCTGACTGGGTCACTATTATGAGATGGAGGGAACACTTCGAGGAACTCCTGACTCTAGAGTACATGCCCACCTCTAACTCTCAGTTCCCCTAGAAAAATGCTAGAAAGGAGACAACATCAGATAGATGATCCCTTGATTCAGGAGGATTCTGTCCTTGCCATGGAACACTTTATCCTTGCACAGATATTGAGTTGAAACTCTGTACTTACTGTCTACATGTGTTTTGTTGACCTGAAGAAGCAAATGACTGCATAACCCAGTATATTGTGTGGGAGGTGCTACTACAGTATAGGGTCTCTCAGGTCCACTACTGTATGTCATTTGATCCCTGTATTCCAGGAGCATGATTTGTTTCTGTAGTCTTGGAATAATTCACAAACTTTCGCAGTAGGCATATGATTCTACCAAGGATATCTGTTGGATCCTTGTTCTTGATTTTCATGGACAGGATACATACATCTCAATCACTGACCATTAAATAGTACTCACCTATAAAATCATAGCAGAGGGTCAGAACGAAGAATACTTCTTTTATTTTTCTGAACAGAATGTCTATAGAAAATAGATCCTATAGAGCCAGAGATAATGAACCCATATGAATGATTAGTTCTGTTATTTGTGGCATATGTACTCTTAAACATGTCTAACATTTTAAGAAAATCAGTAAATCTATGAAGAGCAAGGCTAAATTTGAGAGAAAAATCATAGCACTATGCCAATCTCATAGCAACTGATATGTATGGCAGGATATAAAGACTGAGGTCTGAAGAGCATCTCTGCAGTTTGCCCAATCAGCCTTACATGGCTTTGAGCTCCACTGTGCACTGAATCAGTTCACTGCTGATTATGTAGCTGCTGGGATGAAAACCAGCACCTCCAAACTGGAAGTCATGGTTCTGCCTCTGAAAAAAATGACATGCTTACTGCAGAAAAGGGGAAAACAGCTGTCTCGAGTGGGGGAGTTTAATTATTGTGGGGGTCTCATTCATTAATAAATGTAAAGGGTATTTGGAGATTGATGAGTGGGTGGGTGCAAAAGTGGCAAGACTTCAGGTGTCATACTGGACTATGGTGGCAAAGCAAGAACAATTGAAACAACAAGTTCTGTTACCTTGTTTGGAGTTGGACCATTTAGTTTATTTGGTTTATTAAATTTCGTGTGGTCTGTGGACCATGGCCGTATTTATTTTTGGGCTTGGTGTTTGTGTACACTGCAGTTTCTTCAACAACTGAAACATATGATGAAATTCTTAGTTTCCCAGCCAATCTATGCCTCCATCCTCTCTTGACATCACAAGCTTTGGACAGAGACTGAAAGGATGCAGATACAAATGATGGAGATAAGGTTCCTTCATGAGGTAGCAGATCTCATTCTTTATGTCAGCTTAAGGAACTCAACAATCTGTGAGGAGCTTGGAATAGAGTCACTGCTTCTCTAGGATGCGAGGAGTCAGGTGAAGGGTTTGAACACCTCGTGAGGATCCTCCCCAACCTCTCCCATGGAAGTTGACTTGCACCATGTATATCCCATGGAAAGAAGGTCCTGGCACAGTATCAAAAGACACTGAAAGGAATATATGTCTCAGGTTTCCTAGAAATACCCGTGGATCCTATTGGATGTGCTGGAGACTTTTGCTGAGGACAAGGGAGTCTGGTCTACACTGGTCAACATACTGCCACTGCAACCTTCACCAGGGAAAGCTTTTAAGAAAATGAATGGTCATTTGGGTAACTGGATAGCTATTAAGACCTATTAGGCATGTTTGAGGTGACCCGAGTGATGTAACCAGGAGAAAC
Source organism: Protopterus annectens (assembly GCF_019279795.1). Taxonomy (NCBI): domain Eukaryota; kingdom Metazoa; phylum Chordata; order Ceratodontiformes; family Protopteridae; genus Protopterus; species Protopterus annectens. The sequence goes on from NC_056726.1 coordinate 530,707,033, forward strand.
AAGGTACAGACAGAACCAGAAGTGGCAGAAATTTAACTTGTCTATTTAGAAGAAGCTGGTTGGCACAACACTGGAGTATTTGTGAATTTGCAGCATTTCTGTATTCCACTTACACAGTGGCCAGTACATTCCTACTGACTGTGACAGTGGGAATTAAAAAAAAAGTATGGTACTTGCGTATTATTGCAACCACCAGGTTCTAAACGATTCCCTCTGCAGTTGTGCATGCTATGGATGGGTAAACAGCATGACTGTAAGTAAAAGTGATACAGTGTTAGACTGTATTATAGCAAGTGATACATCATTAGACATAAAAACAGTACTTTTCAGGAAATGTCATATAGTTTCTTCTACACATGGTCAGTATTTTGAAATGAACCCAATGACTGGCAAGCTGCAGATAAAAGAGCATATACACTGAGAACAGCTTTGTGGAATAAACCCTGTATGTGGTATCAGTATTGAAATAATGTTACAAAACCCTACCGAAGTCTACCATGTTGAAATTAATATATTACACATTAATGATAATACACCAACATTTGGAAAAAAGTGCTGAGTATTTGTGAGGCAGCAGCGGCTGTATCTCGATTCCGCATTGAGCGGGCCTGTGATCCACACATTGGTACAAAGTCTGTCAATGTTTACCAGCTTAGCCCGAAGAGACATTTTAGTCTAAAACATTCTAACCCTAGAAACAGTAAAGAATTCCTAGAACTTTTAGTGGAAATACTTCTTAACAGGGAACACAAGAAAATGCATCTGCTAACAATGACAGGTTATGATGTGGGGCACCATCAACATTCTGCTGTGGCTAAGGTTATAGTTAACATCTTACATGGCAATGACAATCCTCCTGTATTCAGGCAGCGTCACTATCTTGTAACCTGTGGAAGGAAATCAAAGTCAAAGTCAAGTCAAAGAAAACTTTATTGCCATTCAGAACTACACGGCAGTGTAGCTGAACGAAATTACAATGCTTCGTTCTCAATGCAGGAAACAGTTGCAAATATAGATAGAGAAAAATTAATAAAATATCACAATAGAAATTTAATAAGTAACAATTAGTAAGTAAAGTAGGACAGCAGTGACCCACACCCATCCCAGAATAGGAGACAAGGAAGACAAAGGAACAATATGAAGGTAATATTGTCAAAGTAAAATTGAAACAATAGCAACATATCTATGATTAAATGGAATTATTGCAGTTTGTATATTGCACTTTACAGTCCTTCAGTGTGTAGGTGAGCTACATTAGTATTGCACTTGGTTATTGCACATCTATAAAATAAGCCCCTTGTTAGGCTAGTTATGTAGCAGACGTCATGGTTCATTTTTCTCAAGAGTTCAACAGTCTAATGGAGACCAGAAAGAAACAGTTTTTTAGTCTGGTGGTCTTACACTGTAGGCTTCTGTATCTCCTTCCTGAGGACAGGAGAGTGTACAGATGATTGGCATGATGCATTGGATAGCTGGAAATCTTTTTGGCCCTGTCACTGCACTGGCATTTGTGTAGATCTTATGCTCCAAAAGGGAGTTTAATAATTACATGAAATGCCACGGATTTAGACAAGAGTACCAACACTGAAGTAATTTTCACTTTCAGTGATAGTACCGCACAAGCGGCGCAGGACATTTTTAGTTTACATTCCGCAACTGCTGCAATCACTTTGAATGGTCTAGTGGATTTTCAAGAAGCCAGTAAGTATGAGCTGTATATATGTGTCATGGACAAAGGGCAAACTCAGAAGCAGTTTTACTTACAGTCATGCTGTTTACCCATCCATAGCATGCACAACTGCAGAGTGAATTGCTTAGAACGTGGTGGTTGCGATAATATATAAGTACCAAATATATATATATATATATATATATATATATATATAGGTTCTTAGGTAGGTACTAGGCTATCTACCCGAGGGCATTTATAAGCCTAGCCAGAGTGTGTCGGCTTTTGCCTCCTCATTGATTAATTAACAGATCCTCTGTCAAGCAGAGCCAATGAAGTGATCCCAGGGGTGTATTTTCTGTTACCCATCTACTCGTCAAGGTTTCTCTTGAAGAGTGTTAGTGAGGGGCTCTGCCTGATGTAATTTGGAATTTTGTTCCAAAGCATGAGGAGTCTCTGTGACAGGAATCTATCCCTCCAGCATGTTCTATTTATTGTTGTGGCATGGTTTAGCTCACTAGAGCGCGTGGCTCGTAATTGACTTGGATTTCTTTAGCTGGAGCATGTCCATCAATTCTGAGTTGGACATGGCTTTGCAAGTCAGGCAGAGATCACCTCTGAGTATGCGATATGCCACTGAGTACAGCTGGAGGTTTTTCAGTCGGGCTGCATAGGACATATGTTTGAGACCAGTAATCCTCTTGGTGAGGTACTTTCGTGGTCTTTCCAGCTGTTGGAAGTGCCTTGTGAGGTACATCCCAAATGGGGCATTGTACTCTATGATGGGTCTAATGAGTGACGAGTCGAGGGGCACTATAACCTCTTCATTTCTATTTCTTTAGTAATTAGATGGGCCACATAGAAGGATTTCCTAACTACTTTGGCAATATGATTGTCAAAGGAGAGATTACTATCTACCTGGGTCCCCAGATCTCTTATTACCTCTTCTGTATTAAGTGGGCTGCCACCTATGTGGTAATTCATGGGTGTTTTGTTTTTCTCATATGGGATAACTATGCATTTTTTGGCATTTAGCTTGAGGCCATGACTTTGACACCAGGTGTCCATCTCAGTAAGGCCCTTTTGGAGGATGTCCGTGTCAGCTGGAGATTCAATTATGGCTCCCAGTTTGCAGTCATCAGTGAACTTAGTTAGCTATAGCCCTCCTGTGTTTGCCTGTACTTCTGAGAAGTATATGCTGAACCGTAGGTGGTCCCAGGACCAAGCCTTGTGAGACACCACTTGCGACTGGTTTAGAGTCAGACATGGAGCCCGCTATTTTTACCGTGTGAGTTTTGTCTGTAAGCCAGTTGGCAACCCATCTGGTGACGTAGGGGTTTATATTCAGGCTGGTGAGTTTTTCTGTAATACCCGAGTGGGGAATGGTGTCGAAAGCCTTGGCGAGGTCAAGGTAGGCTGCGTGAACCACCTTTCCCTCGTCTATGGCCTTGGTGACTGTCTCAAAGAAGTCGACCAGGTTTAGTAGGCATGATCTGCACTTAACAAAGCTGAACTGGGTCAGGTCAAGTGTTTGGAGGTTCCCAATGTCTTTGTTAATGAGTTCCATCATGATGCACTCCATAGCTTTGCAGACAAGGCTAGTCAGGCTTATGGAGCGATAGTTACCAGGGTCAGTTGTGGCCCCTCCTTTGTGGAGAGGAATAACCGTTGCTGTGTGCCATTCCATGGGCACGTAGCCTGTGGAGAGGCTGAGGTTGAACAGCGTGTTTAGGTGGGGGTTAGCTAGTTCTGTAGTTCGTGCAAGACGCAGTCTGGGACACCATCTGGTTACATTGACGCTGTGCTTTTGGCTTTTGAAAGGGCTGTTTTCACCTGTGCGTCTGTGATTTTTGGGACACTACACTTTTCTGGTATTGTTGTGGGCCCTTTTGGAGGTGAGGGGGGGTGAAGTTTGCACTGAAACTATCTGCCAGGATGTTGGCAATATCAATGGGTTCAGTATATTTTGTACTATTTTTCACTAGTTCAGTGCATATCTGCGAGTTGCCACTTAGATTCTTAACATAGCTAAAGAAGGCTTTGTGGTTATCGTTTGAATCCTTGGCTATTTTTCTTTCGAAGTTAGCCTTGGATGATTTCATGAGGGACCTCAGTTTCTTACTGATACTGATCAGGGATGTCTTTCCTTTTTGGGATTTGCTTTTTTTCTGAACTAGTTTCCTCCTTCTATTGTATAGCCTGTTTATTGCAGAGGTCCACCAAACTGGTTTCCTTCTCTTAGAGGAGTGAGTCTCGGTTTTGCTAGGGATCCATGCATCCTTGTAGGTGCTTATAGAGGGCATTTGTAAAGGTTTCTGCATCTTGGGCAGCGTTATCCTTTAGCGTGGGGGCTGTGAAACTTACCACCTCTGTCTTAAGTAAGGTGAAGTTTGCTTTAAAAAAGTTTTTTACTGTGGTTTCCTTAGTTGGGGGTGGTGGTGGGGTGTGGACATCCAGAGTGATTAGTTTATTGTTTGATCTAACCAGTGTCATGTTGACCTCCGGTGTGGAACACCTGTCGCCCATGTTGGTGATGACCACGTCCAATATGTTTTCACCTCTGGTAGGGGAGTTTACCAGCTGATCCAGGGCATTTGAGTTGATGAATTCCAGGTAACGCTGGGCTTGGGAGTTTGTACTCGAGTAGTTTTCCCAGTGAATGGTAGGGTAATTGAAATCACCCAATATCAGGGTGTTTGGTAGGACTTTCATGTCAGTGTCTCCAGAAAGATGGAGTGGTGGTCCTGCTTCATGGAGGGTGATCTGTAGCAGGCCACAATTTGCATTGCAGACCCCCTACTTAGCCCGGTAGTGCTGAGGTGCTCTCTAAAGCCTTGATCCAGGTTTCGGTTACTGCACAGATGTTGACATTCTCCATACTGAGGAGTGCTTCAAGCGCCTGCATTTTGAGATTTAAACTCCTGGCGTTGCGTAGCATAACCCTCAGTTTTTTGTTAATTGTGTTGTTTACGAAGGTGGGTTTGATTTTTGAGCCTTGCCCAAAAAAGGCACTATGGGGGCAGCAAGAGCCTTGGCCAGTATTCGAAAGCCTAGGGGTGACAGGTACAAGCCGTCTCTTGCGAAGCAACGCGGCTTGTCGAGCATATATATATATATATATATATATATATATATATATATATATATATATATATACACATATACACACACACACACACACACACACACACACACACACACACACACACGTACATACTACAGAAAGCCATGCTCTGCATTTAGTAACGTATGCACCTGTCTCAAACTACAAGCTTTACCCAACTTCATCAGAGTAGAATGTGAGTTTGGCCTTTCACGGGGTCCACAGACAAATAGTGCTGGCAAGTTCTACAGAGAAATACTGAGAAGATGGAAAATGTCTGATAAGCTAGCCAGTCCTAATAATGATAATAAAGTACAGATGTTCCTTATTTGTTTCCTTAACCAGGAAGTGGAATGATACTAGTGAATCCCTTTTCAAGTAGGACATAGGCATACATCAAGACAACTTCACCCTTCACGTGTGATAAGTTCTGTTCTGTGCTTGCAGTCATTGTAAATAACACCTTTCCATTTGGCTATCCAGGAGACCACATGTCTCAACCCCTTAACGAAAGAAATCTGGACTAAGCCTAAACTAATGGGGGCAAGGGCTCAACAATAGGGACAGATTTTAAGTACTGCTCATATAAACTAGAATAACATAATTTCTGTTAGCATGCATTTTCTGAAGGATATGAAGTCTAAAACACAACTTATGTCATTATTTAGTGACTTCAGTTCCCAGCGATTTGTGAGAAAACAAAATCTGGACAGTTGAGAGGTATGCAGGAGACCTTTACAAATGTATACATTTCATTGTCTTGATAGTGTTTCAACCTTTACTTCCATTTTGTATTGTTAACGTTTGATATGTTTGAGTGTTAATCAGCATGGGTGTTCTATAACATCTCTGTTCTGTACCTGGTCTGTATCTGAAATAAGTCCAACATGGAGCAGTACATTACCCTTTTAATACGTTATACATAAAATAAACAACAGAATGCAATCTGACACTGCTTAACATTGTTCTGAATAAAAAAGAATTGCACTACATCTCCATTACAATATATATTTTAAAACGCATTGTACTAAAATTTGGTACAAGACCTTCAAACTGGCACAAAAAAGAAAATGTTTTCAGAAATGAAAAATGGAAAGTGATTTTTTTAATAAGCAGTATCCTGTGTTTGCATACGTAATGCTACTTGCCCTTTAAAAAAACAAAGAAAAGAAAGGAAAGGAAGAAAACACACACACGCAGAAAACAAAGGCATTCCCTGCAGCTGCACTTAAAACAGTTATTATCCTGTGGAGGCTCAGTTGACCTTTCACCTTTATAGCCATTGATTCTTAGCCCTTCTTCCAAATACATACACCAGAGCACATACACGTATGCTGTCTCCTTCACAGAGTCTTAGAGGCATTTTCACATAGATAACATTCATACTCTTTAACAGATGCTCATTTTGCCTTTTTCTCTTCATCATGAAACAAAAGCAGCCTGGAAATATTTTACAATAATGCAGATATGCAGTTTTTCTTGAGGAGAAAAAAATCAGCACATTAAGATTGAATACTATCAGGTTAGCTGTTAGGAGTCGATTCTTCCCTTCCCCCTTCTTCTGTTTTCCACCCTCCCTCCCCCCACTAGGCTATAAATACATTGCTTGGGGGAGGGAGCTGCAGTGATATCCGTTGTGCTTGTTTGTCAATGACCACCAACCAGCTGCTGAGAGGGCAGGCCTACTTAGTCAGGGTTGACAAGGTTCATCAGTACTATGCTGGCAGTAGCGTTGCACTGTTCCTTCTCATGGGATAGGGAGACATTTTGTAGTTTGTAGCATTCTTTCTCTTTCAGTTTTAACTTCTGTATAACAGTTGCATATTTAGGAAGGGTAAAATGATCTTACTACAGATTTTAAGAACTGCAGAACAATGACAACGTTCTGTTTAACTTCACAAAGAACTGAAACGAATCTTGCAGAATCACCGATAATGAGGCAGGATGCAGAATTTCCCCATGTTGTGTTGATATTTTTACAGAAGGACTGTACATTTAAATTAGTTAAGCATGATATTGTAGATGATAAAGATGTTGGTGTAAATATTGTTCCAGCAATTATTCTGCTGAAAGATTATTTTGCTATTTACAGAGAGACAGAACACACACACACACACACACACACACACCTTCATATTTAGTAGAACAGTATAACTCAATCCTAATGCTCATCTGTCACCTGTGAAGGTAGTATCTGCTTAGTTTAGTTTAGAGTAATTGATAGTACCAAACACTACAACATTATTGAGTGTTAGCAATGGTGATGTTTGTCTGTCAAATCTGAAACTTTCAATTTTACGAACTTCTTACTGTACGTGGTGCACTGCAAATGAATGTACAGTACAAAATGAAATTGCACGTTAAATTCAGAGCTTCCTGCTGCATAGTCACAAAATGCGCTGAAATGAATGTAATACAGTATTAACAGCACATCTGTTTTAAAAATGAATTAAACTAATGTGGTGAAACGTCACGTTGCTATTATGTAAGGGGGAGCTGCATCCCCGCTTAAACCTCTGCTAGTAGAAAATAGCAAATACATATTAATTACTGGAGGAGGGTTAAGGGGGCTGTGCCGTGGACCCACCTTTCATATATGATGTTATAGCAACGTTACAGTGCTAAAAAAGACAAAAAGAGAAAGTTAGTCAAACAGACTCTGCAGGAAAATAATGCTATTATATCACGTACGGTGTTACTCCCCCTTACCCTCCTAACACACATACTTCTTGAGATAATATAGCTCTAATATTGCAGTTTGGAGTGGTGGTTAATGGAATTGCAGTCCTCCTTACATATATATTTTAAAAAAAATGGCAGTCCAGCCATTTTATCCTTAGGGTGTTATAGTAGAAGTTTGACATTGAAATCAGTACAATCATGTTACTTATTATCTCATGTTTTTAAATAAATAGATATTGTTTTAGATATTACAATTTCACATGATTTCAGTACTGTAGTCTGTGAGCCTAATTAGTCCATTGCTATGTTTTTAAATGGATGGGTGTTTCAGATTTCACTACTGTAAAACTTTATCATAGGATCATAGGAAGTTACTAGGCTAATGGGCCTACGGCCCTTACAAGGCTAGCCAAGTTCTTCCATTGTTTCCACGATCAGCACCTATTGCCCCTGTCCAAGAGAGAAACAGGTGGAACCTCTGGGGTGAATTTAGGGTTACCTATCTAATCATCCAGATTGTGCTTGAAGAGGGCCAAAGAGGTGCTTTGCTTTTCATGGATTGAGAGTCTGTAACAAAGGTGTGGTAACGTCTGGGAGACAAATCTGTCCCTGCAGCAGGTTCTGTCAAAGTCACACACCAGGTTAAGGTCTTCAGAGCGAGTAACCAGTGAAGCATTGTACTTACAGATATACAGCATTTCCAGTAAAGCCAAGTGCAAATGCAAAGCAGTGATTGCCTCTGAGTAGTCTGTATGAAATGGAATAAAGTGACAGTGATTTCAGATGATCTACATAGGACAGATGCTGAAGACATTTTCTTGTGAGGAACCTTTGTGGTCTCTGCAGTTGGTGCAGGTGTGTGAAAAGGTACATACCAAAAGGGGCATTGTACTCAATTATTGGCCTGATGAGGAAAGAGTACAGGGAGGTTATAACTTCTTTTTTTCTGGAGGCAATGCCCTTACTTATGAGATGAGTAATCCAGAATGCCAGTTTTACAACTGTGGAGACATGGTGATCAAAGTTAAGGTTGCTGTCATCCTGTGTGCCCAGGTCTCTCACCAATGAGTGCATGCTTAGGGTGTTTCTACTGATGCGGTAGTTAGTTGGAACATCGCTCTTACCGAAAGGGATGATTATAGGTTCATAGGTGTTCATAGGTGTTTACTAGGCTAACGACCACAAGGGTCTTTTTAAGCCTAGCCATGCATCCCAAATCTCTGACAAGTTCTGATACCCTTTATAAGTGTAAGCATGGGCCTGGGAGATGAACCATTTACAGGTTACATGTGTCCATTAGAGACAAAGGTGCTGAACCAGGGATGAATTTCCTATTCCCCATCCAATTGTCCAAGTTGCACTTGAATTGGGTTAGGGAGGAACTCTGCTTCACATGGATGAGGAGCCTGTTCCATCGACAGGATAGTTTCTGGGATACATACCTATCTCTCCAGCAGGTCCTATTTATATCACAGGCAAGGTTTAAGTCTTTAGAATGGGTAATTCTGGTGCTGTTTGTTTTGTGGATATGCAGGAGGTCCATCAGAGTGGGGTCTGACAATCCCCTGTATGCCAGGCATAGATCTCCCTTCAAAAGCCTGTATGAGACAGAATACAGGGACAAGATCTTGAGGTGGTCTGCATAGGGCATATTACTTATGCCCTATGTTCTTTTAGTGAAGAACCTCTGTGGATGTTCCATTTGCTGGATATGCCTGGCTAGGTACATACCAAAGGGGGCATTGTACTCAAAGATAGGTCTGATGAATGCCGAATACAGTGGAACAATGACCTCCTTGGACTTAGATGCCATACCTTTGTTTATAAGTTGTGCAACATAGAATGATTTCCTCACCACAGTAGACATGTGATGATCAAAGGCTAGATTACTATCTATGGGTAAGGTCAAGCAGGAAACTGTTAAAAACAAAAGACCAATACCACAGTCAGAAAACACAACGGCAATTTTAGCATAAACCTTCTTTAATCAACGCTTGCTGATTAAAGGGTTGATTAAAGAAGGTTTACGCTAAAATTGCCGTGGTGTTTTCTGACTGTGGTAGTGGTCTTTTGTTTTTAATACTATGTGTGTCCCTATGTTCCTGACTACTGGGTCACCTCTAAGGGGTGTGTTCTCAATATGATAGTTACCAGGGATGGATGACTTCCCAAAGGATAATATTATGCATTTCTTGGCATTTAGTTTTAGTCCATGGCTCTGATACCAGTTGTTTGTCTGTGTCAGCCCCTCCTGGAGAACATTTGTGTCCATGTGATAATACATTTTTTGCATTAAGCTTAAGGCTGTGACTTTGGCACCAACCATTTGTTTGAGTAAGACCATCTTGTGGGATGTTGACATTGTTTGGAGATTCTATTAATGCTCCCAGTTTGCAGTCATCAGCAAACTTTGTCAGACACAGACCTTTAGTTTTTGCTTGTACTTCAGAGAAATAGATTCTGAACAGTAGAGGTCCCAGGACTGATCCCTGTGGCACACCACTGGTTACAGGTCTGCTGTTGGAGGTGGATTCCCCTATTTTGACTGTATGGCTTCTATCGGTGAGCCAGTTAGTGACCCACCTAATGATATAAGGGGTGATACCTAGCCGGATGGGTTTGTCGATAATGCCTGAGTGGGAAATAATGTCAAAAGCCTTGGCCAAGTCCAGGAAGGCTGTACGCACAGTTTTTCTCTTTTTCAGAGCTCTGGTGAACATTTCAAAGAAGTCCACCAGGTTTAACAGGCATGATCTCTCTTTGAGAAATCCAAACTGAGTAGGGTCAGGTGTTTGGAGATTACCTATGTCTTTGTTGATAAGGTCCATGATGATTCACTCCATGGCCTTGCAGATAAGGCTAATCAGGCTAATAGGTTGTCCTTAGATGAAGACGCTAATTTGGATTCATAGTTTGCTTTGGAGGACTTCACAAGAAGTCTTATGTGCTTGTTTAAGCTGAGGAGGGAGTGTTTACAGTTTAGGGTATGCTCCCTCTTACTTTTGGACAACAATTTCTTCCTCTAATTGTAAAGCCTGCTAATGGCAGTTGTCCACCAGGCACATCCACTCTAAATATCTTAGTCATAGGAGACTCTGTAGAGAGACACAGACATCCCCCTCACCAGGCTGAACAAGGAGAAAGTCACGGTCAGCTGTCTTTCTAGTGCCAGGATTCCTCAGATCACACAGTCACTCAAGTCTCTCAACGACAAGTACCATTATGATTCTGCCATAGTACATGTTGGTGTGAATGACTTGAGACCTACCTCTCTGGATTACACGAAGAGAAGCATGACTGAGCTCTCTGATTATGTGTCACAGGCAGGTATGTCCCTAGCCTTGAGCAGCATATTACCCTCGCCTAGGATTATACTACAGTATAAACAAAAAAATATTGACTTCAATAATTGGGTACATTTTTGGTGTCTTTCTAAGGGGATCCTGTTTCTGTCAGCCTGAGATGACATGATCAATAGACCTTGATGCTTATAGGATCATAGGAAGTTACTAGGCTATTGGCCCTGAGGCCCTTATAAGCCTAGCCAAGAGTAAAAGCCACCCTTACAGGGGGCACCCAGATTTGAACCAGGTACCTCTTGATCTGCAGTCAAATGCTCTACCACTGAGCTATACCCCCATTTGCCAAAGATGGTCTTCATCTGTAACCCCTGGGATTTTGGCTACTGGCAAAGGCTTTTGCCACCCCCATAGTGCCTTTTTTTAGGCAATGTCACATAGACGAAATTTCCGACCTAAAAATTTCATCAAAAACAACTTCAGGATTATGCTGCTAAATGTCAGGAAACTGCACTCACTGGAAGCAGTCCTTACTTTGGAAGACAGTGAAATCTGTGCAGTCATGAAGAACTGGTTCAAAGGTGTGGAGAGCACCCAGCCATACCGGGTTATACCTTCTACCGCATGTTCAGACCATGAACAGAAGGCATGAAAACTAAAGGAGGCGGAGTATCAATATTCATTAAAGATAAATACTTGCCACTGTAACCACCCTACCTGAATCTAGTTCCTACTCTAGCTAGTCTTTTATGTTTATTCTTCTATCCTTCCTTAACATATTTCTCCTTCTGTTTATTTCTACTAATTTCCAGTCAATATACTGTATTTTGCTATCTTCTACTCTACTTATTTGTGATAACTTCATGTACTTTGTGTACTTCATGTACTTTTGCTATATAAACTCCTTTAGTCTCTATTCTTCTTTTTATCACCATGCTATATATTGCTAATCTTTTGTATTATACATCTATTGTAACATTTATTTTTTTATATTTGTATTGTGGAGCTTTTCTCCCTGGGCCTCTGCTGAAAAAGAACTTTGTCCCAGTCGGACTGTCCCGGTCAACAAATGTCAAATTAAAATAAATAAATATAAGTAAAATGCACCTCCAGATTGGTTAAACAGTATGATTCCCTGGAGACACTTTAGGTGCAACTAACTGTTGGTAGGACACCTATTCAAGTCATTGCTAGCTACAGGACCCCCTCCATGAATCAGAACAGCCTCTCTGCCTGCTTGGATCTACTGGAATCCATCAAGATACATCTGAACACCATGGTTCTGGGTGATTTTAATTACCCATTCATTGACTGGGTAAATTACTTATTCTCAAACTCAATTGCCCAAAGGTTCTTCAAGTTTGTTAACTCTAACACCCTGGAGCAGCTGGTGGACACCCCAACTAGGGGTGCCAACATCCTGGATCTGGTTCTTACCAACATGGGGGACCACTGTAGCACCTCCACTGTGAGGTCTTCCCTTGTCAAATCTGACCACAAATCAGTCTCATTCGAAGTAACTATCACACCTGCACCCCCCCCCCCCCAGCAGAAACTAAACTAAAAAAAACTCTCCAAAGCAGATTATATCCTTCTAAGGGATGGTATAAATAGCTTCTCTGCACCTCCCCCCTCAGATGAAACTGGCAACTATGCAGAGTTCTACACCAATGTTTTTTACAAACACCTGTATAACTGCATTGACATGGCCGTACCTGATAGAACCAAAATTAGCTCTTCAAGGAAGACAGTTAATACAAGCCTTCACCACCAAGGTACCAACTTGATATTGCTTTGGATGTGGAGGTCAAATTTACGATTATCATCTATATGACTCCTAATAGTTTGGTATGGTGGACTAATTCAATTTCAGTGCCATTTACCAAGAAGATTTTAAAAGATACTCTGATTGTATCTGCTATTCAGGATAGTATGTTGTAAATTATTGTAATATTCTGTCCTGGGGGATGTATAGCACAGCAATGCATATGTTCTTGGTACAATTAAGTTTTAGGAATGAGATAAGGATTTCCGCTTTTCCAAAATGTGGGACTGTACCTGCATAGGAGTTACTGTGAGCATATTTGGGAAGACTATAGCTATTCAATCTGCTTTTTATGCCTTCTATTGAGCCTTATGATATTATAACCAGAGGATTGTGTTTTTGGGGTAAAGAGGGAGGAGTGTTTTTGGGGGGGAGTTAAGTAGGAGTTGTGCTCTTGTAAACCAGGTTTCAATGGAGATGAGAGCTTGTTGAGTGATTTCTTGGAGGTGAGTTAAAGTGCTTGAAGAGCAGGTAATGGTAGAGTCATTTGCATATTGACTCAAGGTGCCTTCACAAGAAGATGAATGTAGGTTATTGATAAAAATATTGAACAGCAGAGGGCCAAGGATGGATCCTTGTGGGACTCCCGTGAAAGTGGAACAGTATGCAGACATAGATCCCTGCCATTTTACAGCTTGTTGCCTGTTGGCAAGGTAGCTAGAGAGCGATTGAATACATGGAGATGCCAGACCTGGATAGCTGATTGAGAAGTTTACTGTGAGAGACCATGTCAAAGGTTTTTGATAGATCTAGAAATACTGCAGATACAAGTTTATTAGAGTTGTGAGCTTTATTGCCATGCTTTACAGACTGTGTCTGTAAATGATAGTAATGCAGTGGAGGTGCTGTGGTCTGGCCAAAATCCAGGTTGGGTATTGGTGATTAGCTTATTTTGTAAGAGACAGTGGAGAAATTGTTGATGTATACATCTCTCAAGGATTTTATAAAGGGAAGACAGGATGGCTATGGGATGGAAATGTGTCATGTCAGTTGAATTACCTCCTGTATGTAAGGGGATAATGTATACCATTTTCCACACGTTAGGGACACAGGATTCTGTTATTGATCTATTAATAAGAATGCTAATCGGGTATGCTATTGCATCTGCAGCTAGATTTAGGTATTCCAGGGGAAGGTTGTCAGCTGAGGAGGAATAGTTTTTAATTTACATAAAAGCTTTTTTGAGTTATGGAAACCGCTTGAAGGGTAAAGTGGATGGAGTTGTCTGTATGTGCATTTGGAGAGATTGTAGTTAGGTGAGTTTTGTGAAGGAGATGTGCTAGGGTCTGAGGTAGAGGAAGTTAGCTGTGTGGAAGGGGCTGTGTCAGGTGAGTCTGAGGCTATATTGGCTGTGCATTCTATGAAATGAAATGGTAGCTATTTTAAGAGGGAGAATGTCTGTGTATGGGCTGGGATGCTTTTTTGTACCTTGGTTGATGAGAACGGATATGGAGGACCAGAATTTTTTTGGACTGTTCTTATGGATGTCTTGTAGGTGAGTATAATAAGACTTTTTATGTCTATTAACTTGTTTCTTGACTTGGTTTCATAGCCATTAGAATAGTTGCCAATTTTTGTCATTTTTTTTCTTTTGCCAGTTAATCCACACTTTGTCTTTCATAAGAAGTTTGCATTGGTTGGTGAATGATGGGGTTTAGCTGTTTTTAATTCTTTTTGTACACTGTTGAACTAAAGTCTTAAGAGCTTTAATGAAATACTCTTTGGAGAAGTTGGAGGGATTATGGGTAATTCTGAGCTTATGTTGCTTTGTTAGTTGTGTAATACTCCTGTTGATATAAGCTGGCAGGTGGTTACTTAGTATATCAGGGAGTGTAGCTGAGAAAGTAAAATTAGATGGATCGGTAACCAGGATCCTGTCTGGATAGATTGTTGGGAGTTATTTTTGCCATATCTTGTTGGTATATTAATAAGTTGAGTGAATCCAAAGAGGTTCATGCTGTTAACTGCTATATTTGTGGATAAGGACTGCCAGTCAATGTTTACAACACCCAGGAGGATAATTTCATTTGTGATTGTATCTGCTATTCAGGATAGTATGTTGTAAAGTATTGTAATATTCTGTCCTGGGGGATATATAGCACAGCAATGCATATGTTCTTGGTACAATTAAGTTTTAGGAATGAGATAAGGATTTCCGCTTTTCCAAAATGTGGGACTGTACCTGCATAGGGAGTTACTGTGAGCATATTTGGGAAGACTATAGCTATTCAATCTGCTTTTTATGCCTTCTATCGAGCCTTATGATATTATAACCAGAGGATTGTGTTTCAGCATCTTTTATTTCAGACTTTAGCCATGTCTGTGTTGTGGCTATGGTGTCTGGGTTGTGTTGGGTCATCCAGGCATGAAAATCTGTGATTTTATTGCATATCCTTCTAATATTTAGAGTGACTGTTTTTAAACTTTTAGAGTTTATTATCTGGCTTGGTGTTTGATCGGGACCTGAGTTGGGGTGGATATCACCACACTGATGTATGGTAGAGAAAGATGGTTTGTTAATTATGGAATTTTTAGCAGAGATGGGTATAAGTGTTACCTTGACATTGGCACTGACATTTTTTTAGTGTTTTGGGTTACAGCAGTGGAATGGAGTTATGGGAAATAAGCTTGAAGAGATTTTTGAGTAGCTATTGGTAAGGTAGTTGATAGGTGAGGATGAAGTCATGGTCGAGTTGTGCTTATTTAGTATCACTACTGGTGGGGATGTTAGGAATGAGAGGTGGAGGATGGATAAGGTGATACAGGAGGAAACCAGCATGGCTGGTGTTGTAAAAATCATACAGTATGGTGTGATGAGATAATGAGCAGTAATAATACTGTGGGGTACAAGTCAGTTTTAATGGGGGGGGGGGAAGCAGAATTAGACGTGAGAAGAAATTTAGAACAGAAGTGGGTGTAGATGGTATAAAGAGAACAGTTTGTAATTGGATAGTAAGTTAGGTACAGGATAAGAAGATGAGTAGAGCAGGTGGATTAAGTGAGGTATAAGTGTAGATGTAGTGGGGATGGGTGGGAATTGCGAGTAGGGTAGGGGACTGGAGTAAAGCCCAAGGTAGCAAGGGCTGAATGGAGTGGGTTGACCCACGGTGGAGTAAGTATCAAGAAACCAATCTGTTAAACTGCAGCTAGGCAGGAGGTAAGACAAGTACTGATCATTTTAAAGACAGTAAGACAAGGTGCTAGATTGCTGATAATATACACCTAAGTTAACTGCAACAGGCAGTACTGCAGTCACTTTGGTTAAAATGAGGCTAGAGTAATTGGAGAACAACTGAGATGAGGGGAGGGCCAATCAGGTACTTTGCAGTTACTCTCTCCCACAGATGGTTTACCAGCAGATACAATCAATGAGGTAGAATGTTTATGGATACAAAGGCAAGGTTTTTGAATCCTAAATACCTGATGTGAATCACAGCATGTAACTTTATTGTTAAGGACTTTTATTGCCTTTCCAGGGAAAATATTACACTGCTAGGGTAAAAATGCCAATGTGTTAATTTAGTTTCACCTTCAGCAGTCTAAGGCCTGCGGGTCGGGGTGGGGGTGTCCCTCCAGCAGATTCAACATTACAGTACAGAACACACTAATGCAGAAGTGAGTGAAAACAATTACGTTTAGTTTGAGTCATAAAAACTGTCTTGCATAGGTTTTAACTGAAGGTATTGCTATTTTAAAGGTATCATCACCAGAGCGACAGGATATTCTGGAACAATACAGAAGATCAAGGAATGGTTCTAAGCATCCAGCAGCATCTACATCTTCTGCTCTTTTACTCGACTGACATATGAAGAAGAGGAGCAAGATGCCCCTGAATGCATACAAATATAGGATCAGATGCTGAAAGAGAACAAAGTCACCTTTATTTCTCTTTTCTGTGGATAGGCAGTTTATGTCTTTAATGTGCTAAATGCTTTCATTTTGTGATTACAGTTTAGAAGATGTAAGAGATATTTGTTTCCATTTGTCAGACCCTGTCCCAGTGAGCCATCATTGCAGTATTTTTCCAAAACTACAGAGGGATAAAACTGATCAGTCACAGCATGAAATTATGGGAAAGAGTAGTGGAAGCTAGGTTAAGAAGGGAGGTGATGATTAGTGATCAGCAGTATGGTTTCATGCCAGGAAAGAGCACTACAGATGCGATGTTTGCTCTGCGAATGTTGATGGAGAAGTACAGAGAAGGTCAGAAGGAGTTGCATTGTGTCTTTGTGGACTTAGAGAATGCATATTACAGGGTGCCTAGAGAGGAGTTGTGGTATTGTATGAGGAAGTCGGGAGTGGCAGAGAAGTATGTAAGAGTGGTACAGGATATGTACGAGGGTAGTGTGACAGCAGTGAGGTCTCTGGTGGGAGTGACGGATGCGTTTAAGGTGGAGGTGGGATTACATCAAGGATCAGCTCTGAGCCCTTTCTTATTTGCACTGGTGATGGACAGGTTGACAGACAAGATCAGACAGGAGTCCCCGTGGACTATGATGTTTGCAGATGACATTGTGATATGTAGTGAGAGCAGGGAACAGGTTAAGGAGACCCTGGAGAGGTGGAGATATGCTCTAGAGAGGAGAGGAATGAAGGTCAGCCGGACTAAGACGGAATATATGTGTGTGAATGAAAGGGAGGATAGAGGAATGGTATGGATGCAGGGAGTAGAGTTGGTGAAGGTGGATGAGTTTTAATACTTGGGATCAACAGTTCAGAGTAATGGCGAGTGTGGAAGAGAGGTGAAGAAGAAAGTACAGGCAGGATGGAGTGGGTGGAGAAGAGTGTCAGGAGTGATTTGTGACAGACGAGTACCAGTAAGAGTGAAAGGGAAGGTCTACAAGAGGGTAGTGAGACCAGCTATGTTATATGGGATGGAGACAGTGGCATTGACAAAAAGGCAGGAGTCAGAGCTTGACGTGGCAGAGTTGAAGATGTTAAGATTTGCACTGGGTGTGACAAGGGTGGACAGGATTAGGAATACGTTTATTAGAGGGTCAGCCCAGGTTGGAAGATTTGGAGACAAAGCCAGAGAGGCAAGATTACGTTGGTTTGGACATGTGCTGAGGAGGGATGCTGAGTATATTGGGAAAAAGATGCTAAGGATGAAGCTGCCAGGTAACAGGAAAAGAGGAAGGCCTAAGATAAGGTGTATGGATGTGGTTGGAGAGGACATGCAGGTGGTTGGTGTGACAGAGCAAGATGCAGAGGACAGGAAGAAATGGAAACAGGTGATCCGCTGTGGCGATCCCTAACCGGGAAAAGCCGAAAGAAGAAGAAGAAGAAGAAAAAGTACAGGAATAAGATTGAACTTAAAAGGAGCTAGACTTGATGAAGAACTATATACATGAGGTGGTAAAGGCATAGAGTGAACTCCCTTAGTGACAGATTCATTGATTGGTATAACAAGTATGTCACAGATGCTTCTTGACATCAACCTAATACTCTTCTACCAATCTCCAGGAAAGCAGGTCACATCTGTTCACTGACAGAACAGATGAGTAGTTTTTCTGAAATACAGGAAATGGAAACATTATCTCTTTCCATATCCATAGTTTTCAATCCATGCCACAGCTCATTAACACCACCCAGCAAGAAGTTGTGGTCATGAGAGAGAGATGGGGAGAGAGTGGGCAAGCATATCTATGTTGGAAATAGACTGTCTATTAGGGCTGTTAATTATTTGTAAAACGTTAATTTTCAGAAACTGGAGGTCTATAAAAATCAAAGTCTAATGAAAGCACAAGGCACTGAATAATTGATAAGTATAAGAAGGAGAGTGGCATCTGTTGCCCTGTACACATTTTACAATGTGAAAGATGAGTCTAAAGGGTGAGCAACTGGGCTTTCTTGTTTAATTTGTTGTACGAGGCCATCACGTAACTATGTTACTGAGGCCTGGCCCTTTCATTGGGAGCTAGTAACCCCACAAGGAGTACACCATGCACTCTCGGGTTCACTGTCATCCTTCAGATTGACACTTCTTGAAGTTTAGGCAGGCAGCTCTGGTTTTTTACTCATCAGTTCCAAGTACAACCCAAAAATGAATTGCTGATGTAGCATTAAAGTTAGAAGAGTTATTTCAAAAAAATAAAGAAAGAGTAAAGAGAGAAAGAAAGAGCCCCAAGTAATTACTGAGGCTGAAAATATTGCTCCTAGGTTTGCCTGCTACTCAGACAAGCTGATTGCATAAAACCTACACTCATTTCACAAGTCTAAACCATCTCATTGTCTGCAGTAGGTTTTGAATACAGGCTCTATAGTCATTTATTCCCCTACTGTCAGAGAGGGAGTGGATGCACTCCCTGAAAATGCTGGATGATATCGCATCTACAAATATAAAACTTTTCAAAATCATTCTCAGCTTCTTGTGGCAACCATTGTTTCAAATCTGCGCCCATCTTTTAGTGCACAGTCAGCCTTACGGATCTTTACAATGTACATAACTTTTATAGCTAACTTTTAAAGATAAAAGCAACCACAGGTTCATTTTTCATGTTTGGGATCTTCATCAAAGCAAATTCTGTTCAAGTTAAAAAAAACTTGAGTCTTTCAGTGATCTCAGTTGTAGTCATTAGAATCAGTTTTCTAAAATCTTTTTATAGCTCCTACTAATTCACGGAAGCTTTAAGGGCATGCCTAGCCACAGGCTGTTGCAAAGCATTCCAATCAAATTGACCAAAAGCAATAGTAATAGTGGTCTCCATGTTAAGGTATGAAGTGCACATTGGCTAGCTAAATTCTGCAAATATTGAGTTACAGTGCAGCAACAGTCTCTATGGTGCCACTAATAAAGCCACATATATATTTCTATAGTAGTGTCTCATGTCTT
The DNA here is from genome assembly GCF_019279795.1 of Protopterus annectens. Lineage (NCBI taxonomy): Eukaryota > Metazoa > Chordata > Ceratodontiformes > Protopteridae > Protopterus > Protopterus annectens. Next base: position 530,726,443 of record NC_056726.1, read on the forward strand.
AGCTGTCCCAAAAATAGCCAACCATACCAGATGTCATTTTTATGATCTCACAAATGCATATTGGTAATATGGCACTTCTGAGCAAATTTCCAACAAGGAATCCCTTTTCCACCCTGGGGATAAATCAACTTGGGACAATGGCTTCATCGCTAGAGGGATTGAGTCCCTCTAAGAACCAATACAGAAGACATTAAAATAGATTATCAACAGGGCAAAAAGATACATATACATTTTTTGAACTAAAGGAGTCAGGGTTGCTCTGCAAGCTCTCTAAAGCTTCTGAAGTCCTGGTAATCTCAAAATAAGATGCGACAACACTAGAGGATGTGACAAATAAACAAACAGAAGAGAACATCGTTCTTGTTTTCACAGCATCAAGAAGCCACTGGATACTGGAACTGAGCACAAAAAGGTGAATGTACCTCAGTGTATAATACATTCTGGAGAAATACAAGCTATTGGCAGGCTTTTTCTGCATGATAATGAAGTGGGAAAGGACTGAATGTCACACGCAGACAATTAATTTTATTTAGTTATTCATCCTGTTTAGCATACCTATCTCTCTGTCCACACTTTACCAGCTCTGTGGCCTTATGTTTGAGCACTTCCAGGCAGATAAAGTGAGGATGATGAGAGTAAGTGGCCAGTGATGACTCATCCATCCTTGGAGGATGAAGTCAACTAAACCCACTGCACTGCTGAAATTGCTCAGCAAGCCACAATACTGCAGCATGATGCGGCTAAATTGTATGTTGTGTGTATGCTAGGTGGTGGTACATGCAGAAGCATACTAAGTCCCCTGGACACCAGCAATATGCAAACACAGATTGCTGTGGAGGTGGGGTAGGCTGGGTGTAGGAACCAATATGACTCCCTTGCTTGACTTCTCTGTTCCTTATAACCAGGAGAACAAATGGGTCAAACATGCTCTGTCCCAAGCCAGTAACAAACGAGACGTGAGGATGCCTATCTTACCAGTGAATCAACTCTCACTGTTATGGGGGGATGAATGAGCACATTGAGAAGAGGTAGTGGTGCTATTTGTTTAAGACATTGTTGTAAAAAGCACAAAAAAATGGTGTTACCTTACGCACCAATCTTAAAGACAACCATCTCAGAATAATCTGTGCATTGTTTGAAAAAGTTAAATGGATATACTTTCTCGTATGTGGCAGTTTGTTAGTGTATTACTTCTTCTAGCTAGAGATACAGGATTAAACCCAGAGCCTGCATAACTAATGTTCTCATGGGGCAACCTAATAAACATAAATTGCCACATACCTCTGCATGAAGCTTTACTATAAATTAAATGGTTTTCACACCTGGCTGAAAATGTATAAACTGGAGATGTTAGCAAGCACTGAAATATGGCTCAAACCACACTTTAAAAATAGTGAAATGGTAACATTTATTTAATATATATATATATATATATATATATATATATATATATATATATATTTATTTATTTAATATAAATATATATATATATATATATATATATATATATATATATATATATATATATATATATATATATATTAATATATATTTTATTATTACATTTTATCTTGTTATAAAAGTGTGATCATTGTTACTGAGGATGTGAACACAAAATGTAAGCAACATTGTTATAGGGTAAGTACACATTGTGTCAACAGTATTGTTATGGGAATACAAACATAGAATATCAACAGCATTATAGTGCACGAAGCATCATGATTACACTCCAAAATCAGACAAAAAACTGTAAAGTGCTCCTGTAGCACGACATGAGACCTGACCATAACAGCTCCCTAAAAGCTATTACGGTTGGTATCATGAAAGGGACACTCCTTCATTCTCAACCGTCCCTAAATATCCTGCCTCATCTATGTGTGGAAGTTTACAGACATCAGACTGTAAGTAACTTATTTAAATTAGAGCAGAATTTAAAAATTGCTCCTGCATTTTTCCTGCAAATATATGTACTTGCTGTATATGCAACAGCACTCACTAAGTGCTTTATTGGCTTTCAAAGGTGGTAAAACACGTCTGCCTTTTTTTTGTAAGTGGTAGTACATGGAGTAGAAAAAAAACTCTAAGCACTACAAAGGGTTATAATCAAGTCTCATCGATCATAACAATTTATTATATGTTCTCTACATGGATGGCAAGACTCATCTTGAGTGAATTTCTTGGCATCCATGTTGGAAACACTTAACATGGTTACAATAGAAAACTCGATCATAACCCTATATGTTATTGGGGGTATGAATATAGAACGTGAATAGCATTGTTAAGGAAGCATGAACATAGTACACGCACAAATGCTTGGGCAGTTTGGATGGTGGCTGGTCATTTCTGCATGTATTTAGTATGTGGGAAGAAGATGGAGCACCCACCAAAACCCCAAATGGATTTTGGAGGGAGGATATGTAGACTTTGCGCCAAAGGTACCTGAACCAAGCACTGCATATCAGCAACCATAACTGCTTAACCACTGTGGTGACCATAATCTGTTGATCATTTGCCATTTAAATTATTTTAATCTGCAGCTGAGGCTATTGTATGTTGATACCTGACTAATAAAGGAGAGCTATATATCCTTAAAATCTGAAAACAATTCTTAGTTGTACCACTTCACACAGGTGAAAGCTTAAACACTCACTTCTAAGTCTCTAGAAAAGTTACCGGAAATATATATTCACAATCAGCTCTTGAAATTTCTTGAAGCAAATGGACTTGCATTCATAGTTTAGTATTACTTCAAGCCACTGCATTGCAAGGAAACAACCTTACTGAATATCACTGAATTGATAAGGAGTGATCTTAAGTATGGCAAATTTGTCACTCAGTTTTCTTTGGACTTATTCAAAATACTTGATTCTGTCAACTATCAGTTCCCGCTAGACAAACTCTTTACAGATGGAGCATCATTAACATTAATCCAATGGTTGCCAAGTTACCTGGAAACCAAGACTCTAGCTGTATGACTGAACAATGCCCCTTCATGATAGTTTCCCTTACATGTCCCTCAGGATTTAGTGCTTACTGCTATTTACAACAATGTAAAACCACATGGTGCAGCACTCTAGGGGTGTGACACTAGTACATGATGAATTGACCTGGCTGTAATATGTACTTCCCACTCCTTTCATAAGACTGGATATACTTTGGAAAATGTGTACAAGCAACTGGCCTACTTCTCTATATTAGAAAAGCAAATTAATCATACTTTACCCTGACACACTATATATAAAAAGCAACTGTGGTCTTCCACAAGTTTTTGCCTCTAACAAGTCAACCTTGAAAAGCAATTACTGCTAAAATACTAAGGTCCACTCTAAAGTTCACTGAACATATTAGTATAATCTTGACCAAAGCATGTCAGAAACTGGGATCAAACAGGTAAATCACTGTTGAAACTTTGTGTGCACAAATGCTAGCCAATTGCTTTTACTTCCACATCTCACATATGTACTTATCACAAACCCAGCATCTTCAGAGACTGATTCATTAGAGAAATGTTACAACAAGACTGCAATATTTAAAGTAGGGTATAGTTCAAAAAGTTTTCAATACATAGATAATAATGATTAATTGGAATTTAAGTAAAATGATTTAGCATTTATATCTAAGTGCTTCATATAGGCTAGTGTATAATGTATGCCCCTTTGTTTATATTTTATTTCATTTTATTTTTTATTTTATTTTACATTTATTTACTGGGATGTTACACATTACAACTGACCATTTGTAGGTACTGCCTTGACTCTTGCTGAAGTTGTGAATATATATATATATATATATATATATATATATATATATATATATATATATATATATATATATATGTGTGTGTGTGTGTGTGTGTGTGTGTGTGTGTGTGTGTGTTTCATCTAGATAGTTTAGGCTGGAAGGTACACAAAAGGCAATGATTCTCATAGTTTATAGTGCAGCTGATGAAAACTGTGGAACAGCCTCTCTCAAAATGTATGACAAAATAGTTTAAAACAACAGGACAGAAAGTTCAGTTCAAGTACAGGTTTATTATACTGTTTATGCACTAAGCACTTTTATAGCTTAAACAGGACAGTGTAATAAGTAATAGATGAGTAAACTTAATACAGCTTTTTCAAAACTGTGGTATGTCATCAAATTACCATGCTTAAGAAAACCTAACTGTACAACACAAATAAGGACAATAAAACAATGAATTGGATAGCAAAGCTCCTTAGTTACTTAGTACTAACACCGGCAAGCAGTAAACACCATTCATAAAGCCTAAGAAGTCATGAGTGCCACTTCCTGACTCCGTTCCCAGACCAAGACAAAAAGTAACAAAAGTACTTCAAACAATTAAAGTTACAAATGTCAATAGCAGCTGCATAATGGGTATCTTACTGTAGAGCTATATTAAAATCACTCCCATGTCTAAAAACAACTTGACCTGGAAAAACTGAAACAATTCCTCCCCTTACCTCTGAACATAAAGGCAACAAATACCCACTCAATCAAAATGAATAAATGGAAGAAGACAAAAAGAAGGATGAACAGCAATCCAGCCAGAAATAATTCTGGGTTAAGCCTGAAAATGACAAATAGGAAAGTTAGTCTACCTAACTACAAAACTGTTGTTTGAAGGCACCATGCATCTTAGCAAGAATAACCTTTCTTTTAGGTTAACTCAAGTCTATGAATGTGGCTCGCAGTTTGGGACATTTGTTTCCATTAGGAGCGTAAAACTTCAATATTTGAAGATTTGCATAGTTTTGTGTGTTAGTATTAAGTTAATAGGTTTTAGGGGGAATTGGAGTGTGCTTTTCATTTTGTTTGAGGGCTTTGAAAAAAACAACAAAGTTTCATAAGATGCAACATAGGCTCAAATGGATATGACAAGAAACAACTGTATAAAAGTTCAACCTACAAACAGTGTATGCAGCGTAACACAAAAGCTGGAACTAGACATTTAACAAAAAGCTGTTATACATACAAGGTGGGAATAACACATTTTTAATACAATGATGTTTTCTGTAATGTCCTTAAATGTCAATAGGCTCACAGATAAATACAAAAAAAGAAAGAGTCATCATCATCTTCTTTCGGCTGTTCCCGTTAGGGGTCGCCACAGTGGATCATCTGTTTCCATTTCTTCCTGTCCTCTGCATCTTGCTCTGCCATACCAACCACCTGCATGTTCTCTCTCACCACATCCATAAACATTATCTTTGGCCTTTCTCTTTTCCTGTTACCTGGTAGCTTCATCCTTAGCATCTTTTTCCCAATATACTCAGCATCCCGCCTCAGCACATGTCCAAACCAACATAATCTTGCCTCTCTGGCTTTGTCTCCAAACCTTCCAACCTGGGCTGACCATCTAATATACTTATTCCTAATCCTGTCCACCCTCGTCACACCCAGTGCAAATCTTAACATCTTTAACTCTGCCACATCCAGCTCTAACTCCTGCCTTTTTGTCAATGTCACTGTCTCCAACCCATATAACATAGTTGGTCTCACTACCCTCTTGTAGACCTTCCCTTTCACTCTTACTGGTACTCGTCTGTCAAAAATCACTCCTGACACTCTTCTACACCCAACCCATCCTGCCTGTACTCTCTTCTTCACCTCTCTTCCACACTCACCATTACTCTGAACTATTGATCCCAAGTATTTAAACTCATATACCTTCGCCACCTCTACTCCTTGCATCCTCACCATTCCTTTCATTCACACACATATATTCTGTCTTAGTCTTGCTGACCTTCATTCCTCTTCTCTCTAGAGCATATCTCCATCTCTCCAGGGTCTCCTCTACCTGTTCCCTACTCTCACTACAGATCACAATATCATCTGCAAACATCATAGTCCACAGGGACTCCTGTCTGATCTCGTCTGTCAACCTGTCCATCACCACTGCAAATAAGAAAAGGCTCAGAGCTGATCCTTGATGTAATCCCACCTCCACCTTAAACGCATCCGTCACTCCCACCAGAGACCTCACCGCTGTCACACTACCCTCGTACATATCCTGTACCACTCTTACATACTTCTCTGACACTCCCGACTTCCTCATACAATACCACAACTCCTCTCTAGGCACCCTGTCATATGCTTTCTCTAAGTCTACAAAAACACAATGCAACTCCTTCTGACCTTCTCTGTACTTCTCCATCAACACTGTCAGAGCAAACATCGCATCTGTAGTGCTCTTTCCCAGCATGGAACCATACTGCTGCTCACTAATCATCACGTCCCTTCTTAACCTAGCTTCCACTACTCTTTCCCATAACTTCATGCTGTGACTGAGCAATTTAATCCCTCTGTAGTTACTGCAGCTCTGCACATCACCCTTATTCTTAAAAATCGGTACCAAAACACTTTTTCTCCATTCTTCAGGCATCCTCTCATTTTCCAAGATTTCATTAAACAATCTGGTTAGAAACTCCACTGCCATTTCACCTAAACACTTCCATGCTTCCACAGGTATGTCATCTGGACCAACAGCCTTTCCATTCTTCATCCTCTTCATAGCTATCCTTACTTCCTCCTTGCTAATTCATTGCACTTCATGATTCACTATCCCCACATCATCCAACCTTCTCTCCCTCTCATTCTCTTCATTCATCAACCCCTCAAAGTACTCTTTACATCTGCTCAACACACTCTCCTTGCTTGTGAGTATGTTTCCCTCATTATCCTTTATCACCTTTACCTGTTGCACATCTTTCCTAGCTCGGTCCCTCTGTCTAGCCAATCGGTATAGGTCCTTTTCTCCCTCCTTAGTGTCCAACCTTTCATACAACTCTTCATATGCCTTATGCTTAGCCTTCACCACCTCTGTCTTTGCCATGCACCACATCTCCTTATACTCCTGTCTACTTTCTTCATCTCTCTGACACTCTCACTTCTTCTTTGCCAACCTCTTTCTCTGTATACTCTCCTGTACTTCCTCATTCCACCACCATGTCTTCTTGTCATCTTTCCTCTGTCCAGATGTCATCCCAAGCACCTTTCTAGCAGTCTCCCTTACTAGTTCTGCTGTAGTTATCCAGCTATTTGGTAACTCTTCACTGCCACCCAGTGCCTGTCTTAACTCTTCCCTGAACTCCACCTTACAATTACCCTTTTTCAATTTCCATCATTTGATCCTTGGTGCTGCCCTTACACTCCTCCTCCTCTTCTTGCTCACCAACATCATCCTACAAACCACCACCCTATGCTGCCTAACTACACTTTCCCCGGTCACCACTTTACAGTCTCCAATCTCCTTCAAACTGGCCCTCCTACATAAGATATAATCCACCTGTGTGCATCTTACTCCACTCTTGTATGTCACCCTATGCTCCTCCCTCTTGTTAAAATATGTATTCACCACAGCCATGTCCATCCTTTTTGCAAAATCCACTACCATCTGACCGTCTGCATTCCTTTGCTTAACACCATACCTATCCATCACTTCCTTATCCTCTCTGTTCCCTTCACCAACATGCCCATTGAAATCTGCTCCAATCACCAGTCTCTCACCCTTGGGTATAGTCATCACCACTTCATCCAACTCACTCCAAAATTTTTCTTTCTCATCCATCGCACACACAACTTGTGGAGCATATGCGCTAACAACATTCATAATTACACCATCAATTTCCAGCTTAAGAAACATCACTCTATATGACACTCTTTTCACCTCCAAAAACACTCTTAGCATACTCTTCCTTCAGTATAACTCCTACGCCATTAAAAGAAAGAGTAGTGTACTATATTAAACATGTGGAGTGCAAATAGCCATACTACAGGAGACAGACTTGGAAAGAAGTGAACATATAAATTTGATAAAGAAAGGTTTTCAGGATGGTTATTCAGTGGAATACTTGGGACAAAGGAAAAGAGGAGTACTTATATTAATTGCAACAGGAGCTCCAATAGTGATAGATGAGGATAAAAAAAAGATAATAATGGTAGATTTTTAGTACTAGGGGACTACTGGCAAATGAGGATGATTCCACTTGCATGTATTTATATTCAACTGGCATGTATTTATATTCCACCTGAAACTGCTATAATGGAGCTTAAGAAAATTCTGGGATAAATAATCAGCTTTCAGCAAGGAATATCACTTATAGGTGGAGACTGGAATTTGATTTGCACCAGTGAAGATGTGTCTGTGGGGGCACCAAAAGGGAAAGTATAACAATGGAAGATAGACGTTTGAATAAATTTATGAAAATATTTGGCATGGAAGATGGGAATTCAGTACTAGAAGTTTGTAGTGAATTTACATATTGTTCCCTAAGATACAAAAACTGGGCTAGGCTAGACAGAATTTACATTTCACAGGAACATGTGCATCTAATTGAAGGTCTTGATACGTACCCAATAACTATTTTAGATAATGTGCTAATAATAACTAAAATAAAAACACGTGGTAATAAAATAAAAATGAGACACTGGCACTTTCCCACCTATCTGTTGAAAAGAGAGGAATTTAAGGAATGGGTAGTGGAAATTATTCAGAAGCTATTAGAAAAGATAGAAATTTCTTCTGAAAATATAACTAGGGAGTGAGATAAAATTAAAGTGGAGTTTAAAAATTGGGTGGAAATAAAAGAAAGGAAGATATGGTTAAGAGTTAACAAGAATTATTTAGAGGGGCTGACAAATGTTAAAGAACTGCAGAACAGGGAGAATCTCAAAGAAGAAGAAGAGGAGCAACTGCAGAATGCATTACATTGGTAATATGTATGAGTTTAGAAAGATTGTTGTTAAGCAACTGTTTTTTGATAATAACTATAGACCACAAAAACATTTAGCATAGCGCCAAGCTTAGAGAGCCTATAACAAGGAGGGTAACAAGATGTTCTGTAGAGGTGTTCAAAATATTTTGTAAATTCTATGAAAGTCTGCATAAAGCAGAGAAATGTGGAAATCAAGAAGAGGTACAAATGGAAATTTTTATGAAAGAAGACATGCATCTGGAGCATTCCTCCCCAGGCCTCCACTGAAAATTGGCTTTGTTCTAAGTTGGACTTTCCTGGTTAACAAATTTTAAATAAAATTGAATAAAATAAAAAAATATGCCAAGGTCAGAGGTAGATGAGGCTCGATTATTAACAGTTAGGATAGGAGGTGATGACATAAAAATGATGATGTATAACCAATCTACAGGAAAGTCCCAGGAATATATGGTATTCCTATGGAAGTCTGAAAGGTAGGAGGGAAAAACTGATAAAGATCTGGAAGGTTGTGTTTAATAGTATTTTAAGAAGAAGAGAAATACCGACATCCATGAAAAAAGCAGTGGTAGCTGTAATACCTAAAGAGGGTAAAGATCCATCAGATCCAGCTTCGTACTAGCCCATTTCAATACTAAACCATGATTATGAAAATGTTTGTCTATAATGGCTAAAAGACTGGCAAAAGTGATGCTAAAAAAAAAAAAAGAGAAAATAAAACCACCACTACGGTAAACGCCCTCAGTTAAAAGAGAAATAACAAATGGAGTCCAAAAGAATCTGGTTAGCTGAGGGTGAAGCAGTGAGATGTAGATATCCAAAGTCCAAGGAATCTCCAGAGAATCAAGCAAAAATAATAAATTTTATTTCATTCAGACAAGCGCTTTCGCCAATAATAGCTTCATCAGGTCTATCTCATATGGATCAATGTGGTTTTTGAAAGGGGAGGCAAACATTTGACATCATTAACAGAACATTGATGATCCAAAGGGAAGCAGAATGTAAGAAAATACTACTGTTGTTGATAGGTCTTGATGCAGAAAAAACATTTGACTGAGTAAGCTGGGACTTTATGAGAAGGGCAATGGAAGCATTTGCATTCCCTAATAAAATTATAAGCTTGATTAGGATAATATATGAGGAATCAGAGATGAAAATTAAAATGGGTGGGGCCCTCTCTGATAATTTCTGCTTGAGCAGAGGATCCAGGCAGCAGTGCATTCTTTCCCCTTTGATATTTGCATTATATTTAGAATCACTGGCAAAGAAAATAAGGGACTCAGAAATTCAAGGATAGAATTGGTATGGTAGTCAAGAAAAACTGGCTCTATTTGCAGTTGATATTATTTTATACCAGACAAAACCAACAAAGGACATTATACTGTTTTGAACATTTTTAGACAGTTTCAAATCTTTTTGGGATACAAAATTAGTGAAGGTAAAATAAAGGCAATAGCGGTAAATGATGTACCCACACAACAAATTGATTCAGCAATATCCATATTTATGGGGACATGATAAAATGAAGTATTTAGGAATATGGATTAAAATGATTCTGATGTGGCAGCTAAGGATATGTGGGAAGAGACTAAACAAAAGATAGTATAAAACTGAAAAATTGGAAGCTCTTCTTATATGGATATGGATAGTAAGATACAAACAGTTAAAATGTTTTAGTCACTTTGTCTTATACACAGGTCAGGCATATTTTTATTAACCAGAGGAAAAGTTGTGGATTGCAATTAATAAAGAGCTGAAGGATTTTATCTGGGAGGGGAAGATGGCAAGTGTCAAGTGGAATAAGCTGATCCTCCAATAGAACAAGGTGAATTGGGACTACCTGATTTGAATGGGTATTTCAGAGCTGCATAATTAAGGCTCCTATACATTGCACAAACAGAAACCTATAATTCAAAGTGGAAAGGGATGATGATGAAAGAGGGAAGAAGCTCAAGAAACGAGGAGAGACTGGGATTTTTGATGCAGATCTTTAAGGAGAATAACAATAATCATACAGAATATTATATTCATAAAGTAGCAGAAACTATTCTAAGAACTAAGCCAACATGGGAATGGAGGAAGGAGATTCTACCAATAGCGATGACTGCAATTAGGGATACAGACAATAGGCAAGAGGGGGGCTGGAATTTATTGGAGAAATCTGGCAAAGAAACCAAGGTACCAGGTGCAAATAACTGGATGGGGAAAGGTAATAAAATGGGAAGACACCAATAATTTATTTGGACTGGAGGTTAGAGATTGCTTTGCCTATCAAGGTCTGATAGCAGAGTAAAGGGAAAGAGAAAGTAATGGGGGGGGGGGTCCTAAATTAAAGACAGAAGCTGCCACTAAAAAAGGAATAATTAGTAGAGCATATAAAATATTGCATGGTAGCTATAAGAATCAGTCAGAGGAGGTTAGAAAGGATTGGGAAGAGAGATTGGATAAGCAATTCACAAAGAAACAATGGGAGGATATATGTGTGTCTCCCAAATATGCAATGAAATCTAGAAGGTGTAGGATTTTTGCTTAGAAATGTTTACATAGATATTTTTATATCCCACATAGACTCCAGAGAGATTTTCATCCAGTATACAGCAAGCATTGGAGGTATGATGGGGAAGAAAGAGATAATTGGGAACAGGTTATACAGTAGTGCTAGCATTAGAGGTATGTCTATAGATGCTGATTTGATATTGCAGATGTAAGAAATAAAAGTATATATTTGCTTAACATTCATTTGCAATGATCTTAATAATGTTTTTCCTGTATATGCTTATAGCTTGATATTGCTTTGTATAATTAATGCCCTTCTTGGAGCTTTTCTCCCTGGGCCTCTACTGAAAATGGACATGTATCCAGTTAGACTAGCCCGGTCAACAAAATGTAAATAAAAAAAATTATAAAAAAAATATATTTTCTGGGAATCTAGTGAGTTGGCAGGCTTTAAAGATTCCCTGCAGACTACTCTGTCGGAGATACTGGATGAGCAAATTGGTGTAACTAGGAAAATGATTTTTCTGAGCTATGATACAGAATCGGAATTGCCTAGACATAGCAAGGCCTTGCTGAGTCTAATTATGGTGGCTGCCAAAAACTCAGTTACTAGAAGATGGAAATCAGAGTCTAAGCCAACTGTACTAGAAGTAGTGAATATAGTAATAGAGATAAAACAGCTGGAATCAGGATCCTTAAAAAAGGGTAGGAGAAAATTACACAGGAAAAATGTGAATTGTGGGAACAATACATACAGGGGAAGAATGAGGTTTAAAAGAAGGCAGGTCTTGAATGAGCTGTGTAATGTTTGAATGACAATGATTGAGTAGATTATAAGTGATGTATAATATCTGCAACTAGGGTTATGCCAATATGGTTTGTGATGTAAAATGCTTGCAGCTGGGATTATGTCAGTATGGATTGTTTTCATTTATATAAATGTATGATTCCCTATGTCATAAGTGATAATTTAATAAAGATGTTTCTTGTTTAAAAAAATGTTGTTTGAAGTCATGCACATGTTGAATGGCATACGTTGCATGTGGTCCAAAAACAGATTCCAGCAGTTCTAGTTCCAGCAAAGAATTTGTAGTAATAAAGTTCCATTAAGCAGAAGCAGAAAATGACCAAGCATTGAGAATATATTTATTCACCAGCTGCCATCTGTCAATATCTTGGACTCAGTTTTGCAGAAATAAACTATGAAATGAATTAGTTAATGATTGGCAGTAGAACTGTGGTGTGACATAGCTGCTTGTAGGGCTGACATAGTTTAACAATAATACAAGCATTTCCTTTGAATTCTTAAATAATGATTTGGTATTTTAATGCCCTAGTTTCAAGTGTGATATACCATTGTATATTATTAGGATTCAACCTTATTTAGTCAGATCTGTATATCTATTTGATCATCTCATCAGATTTGTCACTGTTTTTAGTTGTCATTGCTATACATTTAGATTTCAAACACTTTATGGCCACATCCAGAAATGCACATAAAAGCTGCTATTCTGTAATGTGAGTTCTAGATATCTGAACTGTTTTCTTATGTGCCTGTCCTAATAATTTTGTATGCGATTTTGTATTTTGTAATTTTCTCTACATGCCTCCTGAAAAGGACTATGCCCAGTGGGACTTTCACATTTAACAAGTTTAGATGAATAAATAGACTTGAATATTTTATAAAGATTTAATTCTGAAAATGGTTACACCACAGGCAGCATGTTCTATGTGCAAACACTTTCTGTGATGAACCCTGATTGTAAGTTACATTAGGTAGTAGCTAAATGTATTATATCACACACTCATTGCAAAGCACTTGTGCAGTAGACTGCTATACATTTGATGTATGTATGTATGTTATGCACGTATTTATCGTATCATTTGTTAAATGGTAAGTGGACTGGTTTCTGGGCCCTTTTCAGCCATGACCCAGGCCACAAGCTCAAGGAAAAATATTTTATATATCACCACATGCCAGTGGATGTTGGATGAGTGTCTTACAGTCCCTGGGCATGCAGTAGTTGTATGTAACACACACACACACACACACACACACACACACACACACACACACACACACACACACACACACACACACACGCCTTACTATATATTTATTTACCTGCAGTTTCAATTTTATATTTAGTAGTTTATATATGATAATTATATGTTTTGTAGTATATTTTAATGCAAAATAGTCCTTTCACATTTTAATTAACTGATTCTTTTTCTGGGTTATCACGTTTTAACTAAGTGGACTTTTAATATGACATTTTCAGGTTTAGGGACCCTTCTATCAAACTGCTGTGTGTTGTTGCACAGTTCCATTTGTAAATGTCGTGTTGCAGCAGTTTCATGAATTCTGGTTTGTAGACGAGTTGCACAAATTCAGTGTGATGGTTCATGTGGTGATAGTCTATAGATGGTGAGTTGCACATTTAAGTTCAGATTTTAAGTTTGGTAAAATTATGAGCATTTGTTGAAAATAATTTTTTTTAAGTTATTTTTTTGTGTTTTATCACATTCCATTTTAACTAATTAATTGCTACATAGTGTTATAGCTTTTTAATTATGGAAAATCTTGGCATGAATTTTTTGAGTAATCAGTGTAGGGTCCCTTCTATCAAAACTCATGTGTGCCATTGAGTCATTCTGTTTGTAAATGTCATTTTGCAGTTTTGTAAATCACAATTTGGACCACATTTGTATAAATGTAGTGTAATATCAGCTCAAACTAGTCATGTACAGTAGTCACACGCACACACACACACACACACACATATATATATATATATATATATATATATATATATATATATATATATATATATACACACACACACACACACACACACACACACACACACACACACACACACAGTACACACACACACACACACACACACACACACACACACACACACACACACACACACACAACAACAACTCTGTGGTCACATAACAATTGGTATAAGTAAGCAGTTCATTAGCACTGAAAGTGATTTTATCAATTGTTTCACAAAAATGCCATTTACTGAATAACAACCAAAAAAACCTTAGTAGAACTGTTAAGCTGTCCTGAAATTTTGAGTTAAGTGTTTAGTTTTGGCAGAGTTATGGCCATTTATTTAAAGTAATGTCTTAAGAATGTTTCATTTTGCTAGGTCTCATGGTTATGACGATTCCCATAATCCCTGTTGGCTGATTCCATATGAAAGTTTTTCAGTGAACCTGAGAGGTTCAGTGATTGCAGGATGCAGACTCTCTGGAACATGAGATATGTGCATCTTACACACGCAAACATCTGTCATTATGGTTGGATATCAGCAGTCTTTTCTTGGGCATGCTTGGCCATCTGCTCCCTCCTCATTTGACAGTCATTATGGATGTATCAGCTGCAGTGTGAGGGTGCAGTACTGTAGGCAAAGTATTCAAGGAATGTGGTGGTTCAAGGAATTCTGTGTTCATATCCATATATTAGAGATGAGGGCAGTTCTGCTTCTCCTTTTCCTTGAAACTTTTCATGGGTCCTGTTCATACATGTTGACAATTTGTCAGTCATATGTGTTATTGGCAAGCAAGGAGAAACTGTATTTTATTCTTAGTATCTTGATCATGGCTACGGACCGCTTTCAAGTGTCAGTACACTTTGCAGTTCCCTTGCTGGACAGACTGAGCAGGTGTCTGTTAGTTCTGCACCATTGTTTTTTTTTTATTTCTTTGGTGGTGAATAGGATCTCTTGTGGAAGGTTTGATTCCCTCAGCTTCCTTTGCCTCTCCCAGGCTGAGTTTGAAAAAGGTCCATGGAGATCATTGCTGTACCCTGGAAAACAAATACAAATAAGTAAATAAAAATCTCCTGTTATGACTTGTTCTGTTTACAGTGATGACCCTGTTTACTGTGATGAAAAGGTTTGCCTACAAGACAAAGCTTCTCAAAGACGGTGCATCCTCATAGCCCCTTTCCCCTGCAGCTGTGGTTTCTGCTGTCACTGTATAATTTTCTGGTGAATGGAATTTTCCTGACACCATCCTAGACATGAGCCGGTAAATCCCCCAAGATATTAATTTTCTGAAGCTAGGAGAAATATTCAGTTCCTGTAGTTGCTAATGATTCCACTATTTCTGTAGAGTGTAGTCTCCATTATCTCCTCTATCGAGAAGCCCGGTACAAGGAAAACATATTTGGACAAATGGGGATTAGGTTGGCATAATGGTTAAGGCATTTGCCTTATAAACCAAATGTGCAGGGTTTGATTCTTACATGGGGTAATTGGCTAGGCTTAAAATGGTCCAAAAAGCCAGTTAGCCTAGTACTAATCTATGAACCTATGTATACATTTTTTTCCCTTTGAACTAAGTTCAAGGGTCACTACCCCTTTTCTGCTCCAGTCTTATCTGTGCTGGGCTACTTGGCTTGCATTTTTAACTTGAGCTTAAAATTTTCTTTTGCTGGTATTCATTTTGCCACCATATCCAAGGGCGCTTTTCATTTGAAGTAAAACTTAAGTCATTTAGTGCATACTCTGAACATACGTGTATCATCATGGAACTTGTAAACAATGACATTGGTAATATCCAAACTCTGGACCCTACCCAGTTCGGGTTTGTAAAAGGCAGATCATGTCTCCTAAACCTGAAAGACTTCTTTGAAGCAGTCACCAAAGCCATAGATGAGGGTAAGGTGGTTCACACACCCTATCTAGATCTCGCCAAGGCTTTCATCACCATCCCCCACTCTGGAATTATAGATAAACTCACTAAACTAGGTATCAATCCCTATGTCACAAGATGGGTTGCCAACTGGCTCACTGACAGAACCCACACTGTGAAAGTATCAGACTCTAAATCCAGCTTCAGACCAGTGACAAGTGGAGTACCACAGGGTTCAGTCCTAGGTCCTCTCCTGTTTGGTATCTACGTCTTTGAAGTACAGGCTAACACAGAAGGTCTTTGGCTAACAAAGTTCACAGATGACTGCAAACTAGGAGCCATAATCAAAATGCCTAACGATGTGGACATCCTACAAAAGGGCCTCACTGAGACAGATGCCTGGTGTCAAAGCCATGGCCTCAAGCTCAATGTCAAAAAGTGCATTGTCATCCCTTTTGGTAAAAACTCTGTACCCATGAACTACCACATAGGCAGTAGTCAACTTAACACCGAAAGTGTGATAAAAGACCTTGGGAAACAGGTGCAATGGTAGCATTGTTGCCTCACAGCAAGAGGTTCTCCCATTCTCTGTACCCATGAACTACCACATAGGCAGTAGTCAACTTAACACCAAAAGTGTGATAAAAGACCTTGGGACACAGGTGCAGCGGTAGCGTTGTTGCCTCACAGCAAGAGGTTCTCCCATTCGATTCTCGGCTTGGGTTGGGAGTGCCTTCTGTGTGGAGTCTGCATGTCCTCCCCGCGGTTGAGTGGGCGTTTGAAAGATATGCGTTGAATGGGTGTGCCTTCGTTGAAGGTTGGGCATTGGGCTGGCAACTCGACACCATAAAAAACAACTGTCAATCATTAGCGGACCGGAGTTCCACTGTGGTGACCCCTAACCGGGAAAAGCCGAAAGACAAACAACAACAACAACAGAGTGGCGTCATCTGCATATATGAGACTGTTAATATTTCTCACAGCTGTTTTGACTACAGCATCTGATTCATCTAACAATATTTTGCATGATTTGAGTTAGATATCCTTTATTTACAAGAACTTCTACTGCTAAATGTTCTTTCTCAAAGATCAGATATCATGCACATCATTGTCCATTGCAGACTACCTCTCTCCAGATTCAAACAGTGACTTTGTAAAAAAATAATTGCAGTCTCTGCGCCCATGTGAATTCAAAAGGATTGTTTTTCCCTACTACCCAATCCAGCCACCACTCTGCCCTAAGCAAGTGTGCCTTATACATTGCACTTATCTTACTTAAACAACTAGTCAGAGCTACTGCACCTTAGCCAGTCTCAGCAACATGTTATAACACTATCTCATTTATAATACTGCCCATTATGATATGTGTATGTATCCTGGTCACCACCAGAACAGACATTATAGCATATGCTAACACTTTTCTGCCAGCCACGTTTCATATTCCACCCAGAGAATGTGCAGAGCAGCACTCCGTCAAAATTAATTTCTGTGATAATGTGGCACAAGTACAAAGGAGAAATAAACTACCACTCATCACTAGGTACATCAGCCTACAAATAACTATTAAAATGCCATTGATATAACTTTGCATCAGTTGAATCACTTAATATATTCTATAGAGACATCCACATCAGTAAAGGCCCATACACCAACAACAATACTGTTTCTGACCATTATAACAACATATGGTCAACTTGGTATATTTTAATGCAGGGAGTATCAAGAAAAAGACACATCTGTTGCAAAGCTAGATAAAATTATACCTTCCAGACATCATCACTGTTTTGGAAACTTTGCTCACACAAGACGTTTCCGACTCAGAAATTTATTTACCAGGTTATGGTATCCTATACTCTGGTAGGAATCATAAAAGAGCTGGCAGCATTGCCATTTTACATCACCCAGCCTCATCTGCTCCTAACATTACATGCATATCCCCTATTGCATATGTAGGGAAACTGTTTTTATTCATGTTAAAGTCAAAAATGTCAGATTACTCTCTGTTACCTGCATGTGCTCTCCTCCTGACTCCTGTTCTTCAGTTGTGTAAGAGGCTCAGCACTAGATAACTTATATCGTGAAATCTGAGCTAAAGGTATTGGGTGATCTGAACCCTGAAAGTCTGCTAAGAATGAGTAGTCAGGTGACACCACAAATGTTTTGTTCTTTCACTTCTTATATATCTCAGCACAAGAACTGATTATTTTTCTGGTCATGAGTGTACACTAGATTTGTTTCTTACATCTGCGCCTCATAATAGCACAATAGTTAGGATGATGCCTATGATGGCTAATGCTTTTCAGTGACCATCTTCCTTTTGTTTGCATTCCAGGAAAGTCTACAAAGCCCCATAACCCTTCTATTTAGGAAAATATAAAAAAAAATTCAGTCCAAAATATTTCAGTAATATACTACAATCCATAGCCTGTGCTGCTGTAAAGTGCTGTTAGACAGAGCAGAGTAGTACTTTGTGGTATTTTTTGAAGACCCTCCACAGTACGTTTCTACTTTAGAAGTACATAATTAAAACTTGTAATCTTTTCTAGATATCTCCAAAAATTAAAATATGTCACTTTTACCATTTATTAGAAAACAAAATGTCTGCTGATCTTCAATGATTTTGTAAGCCTAGAAACCAGGTTAAGCTTTTACTCATGAGCAAAAGAAACTGTTTATGGAGCAACAAAAACAATTCTTAAAAATATATGCATATATAAATTAAAAGTTTGTGAATGCCAATGATCAGCTTTGGAGTGGTAGCCATATGTTTACTCCCTCCTCACAGCTTCAGTTTAGCCACGCAGATATAGCAGTCTGTTTTCACTCCAGGTTAAAGATTCAGTAAAGCAGATATCCTCTAATGATTGTTGCACACTACTGTTTCTGCCTGTCAGTGCCTGTACTCTTTCCTCATAGTTCAAACTATTGTCCTCAAAATGATCCCATATTTTAGAATGCTGCAGCCATGTACATAGCATAACATGTGGCATTAAATCTTACCAAATACTCAATCAAAAGAGAAAGGGTGCCTTGCAATCTAGAAAAAGGCCATTGCGTTATCTCTGTGTAAAAGAGAATTCTCTACTGCTCTCATCAATTATCGCCCTACTGCCTTCTGACCCCTTAAAAAATTCTACAGAAATGCATGCATGCATCGTGATTTCCTCTAACACCTCACCAATGATGATTTCATATCTAGTATACAATTTAATAGTGAACTCAGTCATGGTGTAAACACAGACACAACTTTGCATGATGATATTAATGTCTCCATGTTGAGCTGAACTGCAGCAAGGTTGCCAAACCACTCTTCTTACACATTTCTAAGGAACTTTATGTGGGCTGCAATCACATCCTTCTGGAACATCTAACTTCACAGTGGCTCTTCTTCTGTACTTGTAGATTACTCACTAGCTTCCTTGAAGGTACAATGCAATCCGCCAGTTGAGATGACACTATTTCTTTCTCTATATCTTCATGCTAGTGATGCCAGGTGTTTCAAAGGATTCAGTGTTTGGCATCTTATTCTTCACTGTATTCATCAGTGGGACAGTAAAGCCTTGTGGTGAGCCAGACTGGTTCATTATGCCGATGCATCTGCTATCTTTCTTGCAGGGGGTTCTTGTCTTGTCATTATCTCTAAGCTACATAACATCTCTATACGCTCTTGGCTAAGTTCTTCTAGATCAGGATGGGCACTACTCACCACAAGTGGTAAATTTGCCACTTTGCCTTGAGATTGTGGCAAATTTCACTGTTAAAAAATGACTGAAATACCACACATACTTGTGAGAACAATTAAGCTACCCGAATACTCACAGGAAGACTTAGAATGCCATTGAATAACATGCTTCTCAACATCATTGTACTGCTTATCTCTCCTGTGTGTCTGTGGTGCTGACCCAAGCTAGAGGTAAGGTATTGATTCTGTGTTGCAACCTGAAGACTGACTTCTGAAGTTTAAGTATAATAATGGGAAGTTTGCAGTTCTATGCAGTCTTTAGTTTTTTTTTAGAGGAGTTAGATCATCTTAGAAAGTTTAAACTGTTCTGCACATTATTTCTTGTATTTTTGTTTTTTATGCATTATTGCAAATGGCATAATGTATGGCACAGTCGTAAAGGTGAATAAGAGAATGACTGCCATTATTTTCAAAGAAACATTTCTATTTTCATTTGATTGCTCTTAGCTGGTATGTTTATACTACAAAAACTGTTGTATGTGAATGTATTTTTTCTTTAAATTTATGCTTATCTTAATTGGTTAAACTGCAGGATATTTTATCAAAAGCAGCAGGGTGCTAATCAGCAGCAGGATTCTGGTTTATTAGCAAAGGGTAGTTACATCACTGTTAAATTATCATTAATATGGCTTGTGGAGGCAGTGCATGAGTCTAAAGGTTACAAGCTGAAGTATGTTACTGTGGCCATTATATTCATGTGACTTTACAGTCAAAGGTGGTGTATTGCCTGTGAGCAATAAGCTGAAATACATTACTTTGGCCATTATGTTTTCCTCTTTCTTCATAATCAAACATTGAAGGAGTACACAGAAGGTATGATTTTTTTTCTCATTGAGCAGGTGGCAGACTATATGTGAAAGTAAATGGCAGTTATGTGGTCACTGTTAAATAATCACAGCTATGGCTCTTTGCGGGGATGTTTTGTTTTTTTTGTGTGTCTGGGAGTAACAAGGTGAAGTACATTACTGTGGCCATTATATTTACTTGACTTCTTCATAGTCAAAGGTGATGAAACTTCTCAGAGATCAGTTTGCACAGTATGTGTGCAAAAGGAGATGAAGCAATTGTTTATTACTGTATTCTAAAATACAATGAAGATACAACCCATGTTTTTGGCTTTTGAGCTGTTGCTTATTGCTGTAATTTCTCAGCTTTCATAATGCAAATGATTTTATTCGGTTCAGAACAAAAATTCAGAGTTTTACCTTTTTTTCTTATAAGATCAAATAGATAATACATGGCATCTTAAATCTATGTTGCTTTTATAACATACATAATTTGCTTTTTCTCTGAAAGTGATGTTTTATAATGGAATTATTTAAATGTTCTTGTTATTTTGGAAGTATGACAAATTTTACTTTTCTTTCACTCCCTCCTCCTGTGGCTATATTGAAAAAGTTGTCCACTCCCCATAGCTCAGCAAAACCAAAATCAAAACCATGTTTTTTTTTTCTTTATCTGCAAGAATTATAAGAATGAAAGTGGAAATACTTCTGCCTCTGGAAAAAAAAATGGAGGCATCCTGTGTGGCTGCATCTGCTTCAGCTCTGCAGAGGAATGTGCATTATTGCCTTATTTTAAATCAGAATCAACAGAAAATGCAGAATCAGGAAAAAAAACTGAAAGTATGCTAACTTATACTTCTGATATACTCCTGGAAATTCGATCTCTTAGTCTGATGTGCTATGTTTTTGATGAGTTGCTGTTAGTGAGGCCTATAAGGCCTAACACACTCCAGGGACTAAACAAACTGGAAGTCATATTACAACATGGCCATAAGTGCTTTGGTGGAGAAAACATTTCTCCCAGCACTCAGAGGATGCGTATTAAAAGAAGGAGATGTGACAGAACAGGGAAACATGGCTCTATGGGTGGCATAACTGCAAGACTTAAAGCCAACCTCCACAAGCCTGCACTTCTATCCATGCTACTAGCAACTGTTCAGGTTCTGGATAACATGATGGATCACTTAAGGTTGGAACTCTCCACACAGAGTAAGGTGAGAAACTGTTGTTTGCTTGTATTCACTGAGACATGATTGAACACTAATATTAATAACAGTTCAGTCGATGTGAAAGGGATGACATTATTTCAAGCTGACAGGGACCAGGCTCTCAGTGGTAAAGCCAGAGGAGGGGGCTTCTGTATTTATGCAAACAACAACTGGTGCAACAACTGCAAACTAGTTAAGACCCACTGCTCAGAACACATTGAGTTTATGTCATTAAAATGTAGACTCTTCTACCTGCCAAGGGAATTTAGTGGTGTGAGAATTACAGCTGTGTACATCCCACCAAATGCCAATACCAAAGAGTCACTGGTTATACTTTACCAGTTCATAAATGATACCTAGAACAAGAATCTGGATTTTGCTTACATATTAGCAGGTGACTTCAACAAAGCCATCCTGAAATCGGTACTATCCAGATTCTACCATCATGTGGAATTTACAATGAGAGGGAGAGCATACTGGACATGGTCTTCACCAACATTAAGCAGGCTTACAAGGCAATGCCCTATCCACACCTGGGTAGTTCAGATCACCTGGCCATTGTGCTAGTCCCTGCATACAAACCACTTCTAAACAGAAGCAAGCCATCTAAGAAACTAGTAAAGGTTTGACCGGAGGGTGCAGTCTCAGCACTACAGGACTGCTTAGAAAGCATGAACTAGAATGTGTTCAAGGAGGCGGCTACAGTGAACCACCAAGTATACCTTGAGGAGTACACAGTGTCAGCGATGGCCTACATCACAAAATGTGTGGATGATGTCACAGTCACTAAAAGCATCACCACACAGGCAAAACAGAAACCATGCCTGACAAGCAAGGTATAGGAGCTCCTGAAGGCAAAGAATGCTGCATACAAAGCAAATAACAAAAATGCACTCAGGGTGGCCAGAACTAATCTCAACAGGGGGTCTAAAGAAGGCAAAATGTGATTATGGGCAGAGAATACAGGATTACTTCATTGACACCAGAGACACCAGGCGGTTGTGGCAGGGGATAAAAGCTATAACAGACTACAGGCCTGTTTCTTCAAAATGTGATGACAACATCAAATTCCTGAAAGAACTTAATAACTAATCCAGTAGGTTCAATGAGGGGAACAACACAGCAGCAACTAAACTCCACATCAAATAAAATAAGGAAGTACTCTACTGTAACCCAGTGGAAGTCTGAAATATCCTAAGCACAGTAAATCCCAGAAACGCAGCTGGCCCTGATAACATTCGAGGGAGAGTGCTCAGAGACTGCTCTGCTCAACTGTCAACAGTACTTGTGGACATTTTCAACATATCTCTGAGCAAGGCCTGAGTACCGTGATGCTTCAAGAATACTACTATAATACCCCTACCAAAGAAATCACAGCTAGCCAGCCTAAATGACTACTGTCTAGTTGCTCTAACCTCTATGGTGATGAAATGCTTCGAGGACCACCTATCTGCAAACCTACCAGCATCACTAGACCCACCTCAATTTGCCCACAGGGCCAACCACTCTACAACAGATGAGATCGCATTTGCTCTTCATGAATCCTTGGCACATCTTGACAACAAAAACTGTTAGATAAGGATGTTATTCATCGATTTTAGCTCTGCCTTTAAAATTGTCATCCCTCAACACCTGATTGAGAAGCTTGTCCAGCTTGGCATCAACACCCTCTTATGCAACTGGATCCTGGATTTTCTTACTGATAAACCCCCAAAAAGTATGTGTGGGCAACAACACCTCAAGGAGCTCAACACTAAGCATGTGAGTCCCTCAGGGATGTGTCCTGAGCCCTCTGCTGTTTACCTTACTAACTCATGATTGCATCGCCAGACATAATTCGAACAAGATCAAGTTCACAGATGACACCGCTGTAGTGGGTCTTATCAGGAGTGGAGACGAGACTGTCTGAAGAGATGAGGTAAACCACCTCATTAACTGGTGCGATATTAGTAACCTGGACCTAAATATAAATAAAACCAAGGAGTTAATAATGGACTTCAGAAAGAATCAGGTCTCACATCGCCCACTCATAATTAAAATGAAACAGTGGAGAGAGTGAGTAGCACCAAATTCCGGGTGTGTATATTTCTGAGGACTTAGCATGGTCAACAAATACTAACCACATTATGAAGAAAGCATATGAACCCCTGCACTTCTTGCAGAAGCTAAGAAAATCTAGTCTCCCCTCCTGTATCCTGAAAACCTTCTATAGAGGTACCATTGAAAGTACCTTGACTAGGAATCTCGCAGTCTAGTTCGAGAACTGCAAAACTTTGGACTGGAAGGCCCTACAGAAGATGGTGAAGATAATGGAGAAGATCATTGGATCCCCACTTCCAGCTCTCCAGGCCCTATACAAAGCATGATGTATTGGTAGAGCCAGAAAAATAATCAGAGACCATACTCACCCTGCACATGGACTGTTCTCCTGCTTATCTTCAGGAAGACAATACCGTAGTATGCACTGTATGTTCTCCAGGTTTAGTAGGAGCTTCTTCCCACGTGCTATCAGACTGTCGAACTCTACAACCTCAACGATCAAAAAGACAAAACCAACTGCTACACAAGAAGGAGCCAGGGATCTGCACACCAAATTCAGAAATCCGTAAAAAATGTCCAAACCAAGTAAGTAAACTTGTACTCAACGTTTATTTAAGCCACAAAGTCTCTGTTTAGCTTTTCGTCGGTGACTCCTCACCAACTTCCTCAGAACAGGAAATAAACACATTCAACACATCCTGTTTAAATACTACAATATAACTCCCTACTTCTGCCACACTGCCACCTGTGGTCGGAATACAAAATTTCAATATATTAAAAAGAACATACAAAAAGGCATAAGACTATTTAAAAAACATATATATAAATATAAAAAACACTCCCTTAACGATATAAAATTAAAAAACAATAAGTCAATAGCCAACAGGCTTGACTTGAAAAAAGGAACCAGAAATATGTATTAAAATGCAATAAAATAAATAACTCACTTCATGGTTAATAAATTGGACCCATGATGGAGCAATGCATGTAAAAAAAAAAAAAAAAAAAATTTAAAAACAAAGGCTACTGAAAAACATGTATCATAATTTTGCACATTAACGTATGAAACAGCAAAACTACCTTATCAAACTTTTCAATTTCAAAACACAGGAAATTGACAACATGTTGTTCAAGCCTGGAAAATGGTATGCTTCCAACCTCAATTGCCAAAACAATTCTCTGAGTTCCAACAAATAGGAAACAGGGACCCCCCTGTTGTCATGCACAATCTGATCAATCACTGTGAAGCTAAACCCATGCCCCGGGCACTCGCTAATGTGTTTAGCAAGTGCATTAGCCATTTTTAGGGGGGCCCTGTTTCCTATTTGTTGGAACTCAGCACATCCATAAACCTTATCTTAGGCCTTTCCTCTTACCTGGCAGCTCCATCCTTAGCATCTTTTTCCTAATATACCCATCATCCCTCCTCAGCACATGTCCAAACCAACGCCATCTCGTCTCTCTTGCTTTGTCTCCAAACTGTCCAACATGAGCTGACCCTCTAATATACTGATTCCTAATCCTATCCATCCTAGTCACACTGAGTGCAAATCTTAACATCTTTAACTCTGCCACATCCAGCTCTGACTCCTACCTTTTTGTCAATGCCACTGTCTCCAACCCATATAACATAGCTGGTCTCACTACTGTCTTGTAGATATTGAATATTATTTGTATACTGTTTATTTGTCTAAAACAAACTGGAAGCGGACCACCACAATAAATGGATAAAGACGTTTATTGTAAAAAGACAAGCGCTTTCACGTGTACTAAGACACGCTTCTTCAGATCCTTACAACTAACAGCTTAGAATTCAAATATATATATATGCATTTCTAAAGCATTCAATCAATTTAATTAACCCAATTAAAATCATTCAATTAAATAAAACAATTTAATAGTAAATGCTGCTGCTTGTGTCTGAATAATGAAGTTGAGCGGTTAAAAAGTTAAAAAAGTTGTTGAAGCAGCAAATTGTAAAGCAATATGTCCTACAAAACTCTTGTGTGCTCATTTCTTATATAAATATAGATATATAAAAATATGTCTAAATAAATATCAATATGAATGAGCAAACAAATATATATGAATATGTAAGTGCAAAAATGAAAGAATCCATATATGTGTCTCACTTGATGTTAAACAGCAAAATCAGATAAGCATTGTAAGTGACAATACAGTCAAATATAAAATCATGTGAATGAATAAAAATGAAAATAAACAAGAAAAACTTAAACTCATTTGCAAAACAAAAAGCTCATAGCAATATCAAAGTCTACATAGTTAGAGTGTATAGAACATTAAATAAACAACATAAAGGATTTTTATTTATGTACATATGAAACTATATGAACATAAATTTATATTTATATGAAATGCATTTTTAGAATAAAAGTGCATGAAATAGAATAACAGTGTATGACTGACTGATATGTCCTGGTAAGACATATAAAACATATAAAACATATAAAACACGTTAGCCTGTATTGACTAAGACTGTATTCATGTCAACAATATATAAAAATACTTGCCATAGTCTGTACATGAAATATTAGAAAGTGTAAAAAACTCTAGTGTATATATACTCTCAATCTCTGAAAACAAATGTTATTAAAAGCAACTGTTATTAAAAATCACTTGGCACTACGTCCTTTTAAAGGAGCCCTAATACTGACATATTGGTTCAGACCTGGTTCATAATGTGCTTTAAGTTTAAAAATCCAAGAAAGTTCCACTAACTCTAAATCATTAAAATTGTCTCCATCTCTGGAGTTAGGTAAAACTGTTTGTAGAACTCTGAATACAAATGAATGTGTCGAATTATTAGAGACGTGTTTAGCCAAGGCATTCTTGGTGTCACACTTTTTAATATCCAGGGCATGTTCCAATACCCTCTCTCTCAAGGTTCTAGTAGTCATTCCTACATAGAACGCTGTGCACTTCTGGCAGATAGCCAAATAAACAAGGTTCTTACTTACACATGTAGCAGTTTGATGGGGTTCGAATCTATAGTTCAAGACTGGATGCTCAAACACTTGAACTGTAGTAATCAAAGTGCATATACTGCACTTGCTACAAGGGAAGGTTCCTGTCCTCATATTTCTGTTAATACTTGTGTTCTTACTAACAGTATTCAACTCTACACATAAAAGCCTGCTGAGATTCTTGCTGTTGCGAAATGTATATGATGGTGTAGGGCCCACCAATGCTGCTAACCGTTGATCAGTCAAAAGAATATGCCAATTACTGAGAATGATATTTTTAATGTGATGAATATCACTGGTGTATCTAAGGTTGATTCTGATTCTAGAGTTGTCAAAGAGCTTCTTACCATGATACCCAGACATTCCAGTATGATTTCCTATATTAGTAGTTTGTTCATTATGTAGAATCTGGTTCTTAATCTTCCTAACTTTTTCTTCATCATAGCCTCTGCTCAGAAAACATTGTTCTAGAAACTCACTCTGTTTGTCGAGTTCGATACTATTGTGACATAACCTCTTTACTCTAATAAATTGGCTCTTCATTATACTATCAAACACATATCTAGGATGCATGCTGTTAAATTGCAGTAAAGTGTTTCTCCAACATCCCTTCCTGAAAATGGTTGTCTCAATCTCTTTGTTTGTGTTCTTGTAAAGCCTCACATCTAAAAAATCTATACTGTGTGAGTCATGACTTATTGTAAAACTCAGAAAGTTAGTAGTGGCTTCTAACTGCTCTATGAAGGTGAGAAGCTCCATTCTACTCCCATGCCAAAACAACAGAACGTCATCCACAAATCGTTTATAAAGGCTAATTTTCTTAAAACTGCCATGTGTAAACAAAAACATCTGTTCCCAATACAACATTACTAAATTCGCGTAAGTATTGGCACAGGGGGTGCCCATGGCTACCCCCCATTGCTGCAAATACAGTTGGTCCCTGAATTTGAAAACATTGTTAGTCAAAACAAGTTTCATGATGGCACACAATAGCCCCTCTTCACTGGTATTAAACTTCTGACTCTTATTTATAATATTCCTCAGAGCTTCTATGCCAAAGTCATTGGGTATGGCAGTGAACAAGTTCTTTACATCCAAGGTCACAAAAAGTAATTCATCCACATTTGCATGGGAATAGTTATTTATACAATCAAGCAACTCATAAGTATCCTTCAAGATAGATGTTGTCTCACTAACCAAAGGTCTGAGTTTCTTCTCTAAAAAGACTGACAATGTCTCAGTGACCCAGCCCTGTCCCACTACTATAGGTCTCATAGGTGGTGGGTACAGGCCTTTGTGTATTTTCGGCAAACCTTTGATGTACGGTGTTCGAGGTTTTTCAATGAAGAAATATTGGTATAAATCATAATCTATCTGTCTACACATTAAGTATTCATAAAGTTCTTGGTGTACTTTATAAATAATTTTGGTGAGTCCTAAATTATCAATGGGTTTATAGGTAATGGATTCATTCAAAAGTGCAAGCATCGCATCTACATATACATTAGTGTCAAGTAAAACTATCGCACCCCCCTTGTCTGCTGATTTAATCACCAGGTCATTATTTCGTTTCAGAGAATAAATCCTGTCCCATTCAGTAGTGTATGTATTAAAAAACAATGCATTGTGTTTAAAATCATAATAGTATTTGTACAAGTCATCTTCACAGATCTTCAAAAAACATTCAGCTACAGGAGTTAAAACAGGCGTAAAAGTGCTCTTCTTTCTGAAGCGGACTTCAGAAGTATCATCAGAAACATCATTTGAAGCCTTCTTATTATTAAAAAGCAATTTCAAAGAAATACTACGTAAGAAAAGTCTTAGATCCTTCAAAATTTCAGATATATTACTGATTTGAGCAGGTATGTAGTTCAAACCTTTGTTTAACAACTCACAATCCATTGGAGTCAAAATGTACCTGGATAAATTAACTATTAAGTTGCTCCATTCCTCCATCGGCCTCTCCGACCCTGTTGTTCTCCTGATAGCTTCCTCTTGAATCTGTCTCTGCTGTCGGATCTCCCTCTCGTTCCATATTGGCTCTGTACTGGTAGGGGTAAAAAACGTTCAATGTGGGTCTGTGCTACCTTCGGTTTAGCTCCAGTATTGTTCACAGTAGATCATGGTAGAGCTAACTGGTTCGGCGGTGGCGTGCAGTCAGAATCTGTTGTAGGGGTAACGGAGACTCTCGCTGATGACATCATCACCCCTAAAGCTGCAGGCAGATCATTTAAAGCAGTAGTGTCACTTTGGCTTGTGATAGAAACAGGTACTTCAGTGTTAAAAACATCAGCATTAATGTTAGTTGCAAATCCAATCTCTCTGATATTCCTGTTCTTCGGCCATAAGAAGACTTGACTGTTTGTAAAATCAAAGTAGTCACGTTGAAGTTTACGCATTTTAGTTTGCTGCAATCTCTCCCCATAAGAAGAAGTTTGATTTAACAGGGACTCTATGCGTTGCATGTACATAGCCCGTTTAAATTTGTCATATAAAGTATTGTATAAAGCTTCAGCTTTATTGCTCAATTCTTTCTCTATGGGAGAAAAATAATCCAACAACAGTCTAATGTAATTATAGCTTAGTTCTAGGTTCAACTGCTGCCACCTCTTCAACAAGTCCGGATGGCTATCGCCATAGGTGGGCATGCAGAGAACTCTCATCCCTCTCGGCACTATTTTAAAGTGCAAGCATGCTTCCAAATGTCTCCGTTGCCAAGTAAATCTCTGTAGTTTATACAACATATTCTCTAACTCTTTTATGCTCACATTAAATTCATGTAAGTTGTCACTACTGGTACCTTCAACATTTGAATCAGTTACAAAAAGCTCCATAGCAAGGAAAGGAGGGGCCCTGTTTCCTATTTGTTGGAACTCAGCACATCCATAAACCTTATCTTAGGCCTTTCCTCTTACCTGGCAGCTCCATCCTTAGCATCTTTTTCCTAATATACCCATCATCCCTCCTCAGCACATGTCCAAACCAACGCCATCATCGTCTCTCTTGCTTTGTCTCCAAACTGTCCAACATGAGCTGACCCTCTAATATACTGATTCCTAATCCTATCCATCCTAGTCACACCGAGTGCAAATCTTAACATCTTTAACTCTGCCACATCCAGCTCTGACTCCTACCTTTTTGTCAATGCCACTGTCTCCAACCCATATAACATAGCTGGTCTCACTACTGTCTTGTAGATATTGAATATTATTTGTATACTGTTTATTTGTCTTGTAATAATTTTCTTATTTCTCTAAATATCTCAACATTGAGGTAACACAGACAGAACTGCATAACCTCATATGAAAGCGCACAGCTATATGAACAAAATCTTGCTGGCAGTATGTGTCTTGCTTGAACGGTTCTTGAGATATCATAATTTGTACAACATTACAAAATCAATATTTACTGGATTTATTTTGGCTTATAAAATCCAGTTCAAAGCATCAAACTGAATGAATACCACTAATGCAAACATGATTTTATCCTGAATAGTTTACCATTTACAGTTTTCTAGTAACACTTAATGGTTCCAGAGGTATGAATATTTGTTTGAACTGTAAGGTTCTAACTTCATTTTTTTAAAGGCTCAAGTCACACCCACTGGGAGTTAAAAGTACACACTCAAAAGAGCTGTACTGGAGGGGAATGAGTTAATCAGACTGCAAGTACTGCATTCAGGCAAATCAGAAACTTGGATGTCTTTATAGAACTATAGCCTTTCTTACTCCACTTCTCAAATCTGATGTATCTGCGAGTCTCATTCCATCCCTTCTCCTTTTGGTGCAGATATTCACTGACCTGTAGTTCCATATTTTTTACAAATTAGAACATGATTATAATAGGCCTGTCAGATATGCAGCAGGTCACTAGGCTAGACCCCACAACTGTTCCTGGCTTTGCGATTTGTAATACCTTGAATTAAATAAGCACCTGATCCTAATTCAACTAAAATTCACCCATAAGCCTGTATGTTACTATATTATTATTATTATTATTATTATTATTATTATTATTATTATTATTATTATTACTATTAAATAGCATAAGCCACACTGTGACCTTAGGTTACTTTAAAGGTTAATGATAACCATACCTAAATCTACTAACACATTTAGCAACTCAAACTTTTCTGTGTGTATTAGCAAAGTCTGGGGCAAACTAGAATCAACATTCACTTGCACTGTGACATGTTTATTGTAAGAATCCATTCAAAAACTCACTGAAAGGCTGTCTCGACATTAATTGGACATGCCGTTGGGGTGTTGCATGAAACTTCTTTGCTTACAGATGAATATTAAATGCCCCCATTTTGGGGTCCATGACTGTTAGCTGATAGTAATACAGAAACCAAATATTCATGCTGTCATTTATTAGTTGTTGTTTATGATCATCTTTCTGATGTTTGATATGTGCACTACCCATTTCACTTGAATTTCTGTAGCCATGTGATATTTATTGTGTCTTGTGTGCTAAAATTATAAGTGGACTCATTGTCTGTTTCTAATCTGTAGTCTGTTTCTGATTATGTTTCTTCAAATTTTTATCTTTTCATTGTTTACGAAATCATATATGTTCACTAACTGACTAATAACTGTGCTTGATGTGTATTATATTTAAATCTGTCTCAACATTTCTGCCTGGGACTCCAGTGAAAATGTGTACTGTGCAGTTGGACATTTTCATTCCATTTATCAAATGTAAATAAATAAAATAAATAATGAATATATACATTTAAGC
This sequence comes from Protopterus annectens, assembly GCF_019279795.1. Classification (NCBI taxonomy): domain Eukaryota; kingdom Metazoa; phylum Chordata; order Ceratodontiformes; family Protopteridae; genus Protopterus; species Protopterus annectens. Next base: position 530,757,808 of record NC_056726.1, read on the forward strand.
AGTAGGCAAAGGATACCAAACATCTGCATCTACCTGCTATGTTATAATGCTCACCAGCTAGACTTTCTAAATTGCAAAGCTAACATCTGTTATAATTTTACAATTAAAGCATCCTCATAAAAGTCAAGTAGTAACTGTAAGTGCTTAGGTGGAAGCTTACCAACAGAATATCTTATTTTATTTTCTTATTTGTAACTTTCTTTATAAATGTTTTACTTGTGTGCTGACACAATGAGCAGGTAGATTACTAGAAAAAAAATCTGAAACCATTGATTGAAGTTGGAGGGAGGGGCATATTTTCTTATGGAACTGTAAAAGGAGCCACTCTCAAAATATGCGGTGTAAACGGAGCATCAGATGACTTTCCTGTCCAACAGCTGAGGAAATGAAGGTCAGGGAAATAGACAACTCTTAGTGGGAGGGGCAAATTCAAATGCAAGAAACAATCACGCACCATTTTCTTTAGTGCAGGAATGATAAAAGACTGTTTTACTTTAAGCCAACATGGAGCATTTGACTTCTGCCAGAGTTCTCAAACAGGCTGTTGATATTGGGTTACAGGGAACCCACACACACTTGTCATTCCTGGTATCATTAATTATTCAGTAAGTTGTACATGATTAACCAGGTGGCTTGGCTGCTGCTGTTGGAGGATGAGGAGGGATTATTAAAAGAAAATGGGGCAAACAGCAGGACATAATTTTAATACACGTGAGATTGTTTTTCTTTACTTCACAAATCAAACTGCAGCAGTGTCCATACACAGGAAATTTAACACTGGGATAGTGAGTGCTCTCTACATTCCATGTTTTATTAGTGACAGGTGAAGAATGACAAAAATAAAAGAGGTACAGGTTAACTTTTTATATAATTTTAGTAAACTACACGCACACACCCAAAAGACTGGGTTTGTTTTTGGAAGGATTTATATAAGTGGATTGCATATCATTCAAGTGTCGATAGTATCAGCATTTGTTTGTAGTGACAGATTGTAAGGACAAAATGTTATCCTCCTGCATTTTGAAGTGAGGCATATCCTTGTGTCAGAAGTATCACCATTAAAGAAAAGTATTGTTACATGTGTATAACTGGACTTGAGACCCAAATATAATAAGGTTTTCTACACAGCTAAACCACCAGACAATTTAATCAAAGTGGTCTAAATCTAACTACTGCTACAGTTAAAATCCTTGTTTGTCAGTTCATTTTTGTGATCGCATATCATATGTTCTGTTCATGTTTCAATTACTATTAAATTTTCCTGAATTGTTTTAAAGAAATTCACCCTGAGGCTTATTGTTTTGAATGTGAATGTCAGAAAGGCATCTGTAGTTCTGAAAGAAAAGTTTAATGATTACACCTCATTTCCATATATACAAAGATAAAGATCAGTACAGTCATACAGACATCCAACCATCAAATGAAGAATCAGAAATTGTACTGCATTCATTTTCAGTTATGTAATATAAAGCATTTCTTATAAAAGCAGTATCTTCTCAATGTTGTCTTCATATTAATGTAAAGGGATCACATGTAGCTCAGGATGTAAAGAACAGTAGTTAATGTTGTTGTTTGTCTTTTTGGCTTTTCCCACTTAGGGGTCGCCACAGCGGAACTCTGGTCTGCTAATGATTGGCGGTAGATTTTTATGGTGCCGAGTTGCCATCCCAACGCCCAACCTTCAGCGAAGGCACGCCCATTCACGGATGTCTTTTGGAGGCCACTCGACCACAGGGAGGACATGCAGACTCCACACAGAAGGCACCCCAGCCAAGAATCGAACAGGAGAACCTCTTGCTGTGAGGCAACAACGCTACCGCTGTACCACCTCAGCTTTTACTACTATAAACAGCTACTGATATTACTCTGCTTGTCTTTTGTCCATACAGAAACAGAGAGACATAGGTTTCAATGGCAGTTAACAGAGGGTCTATATCACGAAATCGAACTTCCAAAATGTTGAACACCATAAGTTCGAATTTCGAAGATCGAATTCGGATAACATCGACACTTCAAAACAGTGAATTTTTTCCCAGGGAAAAAATTTGCTGTTCCGAAAAACACACACATAACACAATCACACAAACACCTTCAAAACCTACACTAAACCTAACATACACCACTATCGATGCACTAACCTTAACCCAGCCCTAACCCTAAAGTCTGTCACTACCGCACACTTACCTGACCCGCACCCTAACCCTAAAGTCCGTCAATACCGCACACTTACCTTACCCGTGCCCTAACCCTAAAGTCCGTCACTATCGCACACTTACCTGACCCACGTCCTAACCCTAAAGTCCGTCACTACCCGTTCGTACACTTACCTTGACCCGGTCCGAAAATGCCGAAGCCACAGAAATGGCCAATTGAATTCTTTCCCTGGGAAAGAATTCGGGTTTCCGCGGCTTCAACATTCTCAACTTTTGACTTACCAGGTTCGGCCTTCCGGTATTCGGCATTCACAACATTCGATTTCGTGATATAGACCTGTTAACAAACACATGACCTCACAGTCCACCCTTGCCTAACAGCTTAATACCATCTACCTCAGTCCTCTTTAGGATGGCCTTATGCCTGTCCCATGCATTCCTGAGTTCAGTATAAAGAGGGCTTAAAGTCCAGACTTTTTTTTTTTGCAGTCATGTGTCAAATAAACATACTTTTTTTAAACAAGAATATTCATTCAAGCATTATTAATCTTCTAATGGTAATAATGCACTATTGCTAGACACGTATACTCCTACTTTGTTCCATACAGTATACAACATGACATCCAGTCAGGGTGAGTTGATTGTGGTAACAAATAGCACATAGGTGAGCAGTTATAAACATAATCTGTTACAGCATTAACATATAGAATGTTTCATGTGGCTCCCCTCTGTGACAGGGTATGTACAAAGAGTATCTGCAAGGTTCTGGTTACACCCTACCATATGTCTTGCATTTTAGATAAGTGCTAATTCCCATATTCTAAGCTGGATGGTGAATCAAGATAAGTTAGCTAGTCAGTTGTGGCTCAGTGTAGCAAAGTAGCTGTTATCACTCTAAGCACTATACAGGCAGGACCACAGCAAGGTGACTGATATGTTGGGAGGTATGCAAAGGCAGGATTAATCAGAAGAAAAAAATGAAATTGTGTTACACAGAGATCTTGATGACAAAGTGAGACACAAAAGAATGAACCCTTTCAAAGGAAGCAATGGATCAAGTTTGAGCATTTAGATGTTCAGCTTCTCTATACCACACCTACCTCCAGCCCAACCCAGACACAGTTATTTTCCACTGAACGTTCTGCAGGGAGTGCTCCTTGATAAAGTATTGTTGTAATTGTCCAGTCGATACGCAGTTTATCATTTAAGTGTTTAGTGTATGATGCAAAAGGCTTGTTAGCAAATCAGAATCGTATTCCAGGTAAAAACAGAAGACAGCAAGAAAATGAGCTGGTGTAAAACTGTTTGTGAAATCTATCAATTTAAGAGTCTTTCATTTAAAAATACAATATACATTCATAAATTCAGTGTGCTAAAATATCTTTGCATCATATTTTCAGTGCTCATCATCATAAAATCATCATCACTTCCTGTGTGACGTGTTAAAATCCTGATTCACAACAAAGGACAAAATTATTTAACCTGGAGCTAAAAGATGTATTGAAGAGGCTGCAAATAAATTTAAGTCAGAAAAACTAATTTCAGAATGGAGGCATAAATTAAAATCGTCACAGTCATTATCTTCCATAAAGGAAGTGCAGTTGTGAAACATAATGAGGAAATGTAGTACAGCTTATGAAGATATAAGCCCTTCAATCCAAAAGTCAGTAAAGGCACACATTTTCATTTGTTTTATTTTTGGGTCCCACTACTCAGTGATCTCAGGCTTCAGCAACCATCGCGTTTCCTGTTATCATAAGTTGTTCCCACTAAGGGACAAGAGGTAAATGACCAGCACCCAAGGATGTCAAAGCTGTATGTGAGTAAAGTTTTTTTTTATTCCCTGCCAGTGGTTCCCTATTTGCCTTGTGTGAGAAGATATGCAAAATGTCAGTGTAAGATGAGAGAGCTCATTTGCATGACCACCTTTTCCACAGTGTGCCCTGCCTTTCCTCATGTCAACTTAAGGCCTGCAGCCAGCACAAATTCCAAGTCTCCACAAGGGGGTGTTACATCATGTCTAGTCAGCAAACCTCCCTCCCCCAAGTTGGCAAACTATGCATATATATATCCCTGGCTGGACACCCCAGAAGACTTAATGTTTCCAAACCTACATTGAAAGTGGCATGGACAGATGCTGTACCCTGACATCAGCAGGCCAGCCCCAGTTGGCTCAGTATTTTGTTGTAGCGTAATGTTTTATATCAGATCTCCTTATAAAACTTCAAATACAATTTGGTTTAATTTCACATTGTTCTAATAAACATCCCTTAAGAAAGATAGCTGCTATATTAGTCTATATAATCTGTGAAAAGGTCTACTATCTTTGAAGCTAGCATTCATTGTCTCCTTCTATAATAATGTTACAACAACCCCTTAACCTGTAAAGAACAGAAGCACACCCATCAACCTCTTAGTGCAAGAAATCTGGACTAAGCCTGAAATAATGGAGTGACTAAGACCCAAAAAATAGGGACAGATTTTAAATACTGCTCTTATGAACTTAGAAAGCTGCCAGAATAACAGGTTTTAAGTTAGAATGCATTTTCTGAGGATATAAAGTCTGAATCTGAAATGTGTATCCTCAATGATTTGTAAGAAAACCACTAACTGTATGAGGAATAGAAAAAAAAATATGGGGCAGGAATCTGGACATTCAGTGAAAATCTAGACAGTTGAGATATATGACATATATATAGCAATATTAATGTGGTTTAATAATCCTCAAAAAAAGTAGAGAAAAGGTTGTAATACAACCTAAAGACAATTTTTTTTCAGGAGTTTATAACCCAGATTGCAGAGTGTGTGTGTGTGTGTGTGTGTGTGTGTGTGTGTGTGTGTGTGTGTGTGTGTGTGTGTGTGTGTGTGTGTGTGTGTGTGTGTGTGTGTGTGTAATGTATATCATAATTTATAAGCAATGTATGCAAGGTTGGAAACACTGTTTTATTCAGGGGCAAACCACCCTGCACCCCTTGCTAATTACATATACTTAATCTGAGCTCACATAATCACCAGGGAAGGAGCATATTCTCCAGTCCCAGTGAGTGTCTTTCTCACATACCTGTCAACCATCTGTTTTGTTGACAAAATAGTTGACATTTGGGAGATGTGCTTTATTCAAGGTTGCAGGTGAGCAAGATCCTAAGAAAGTGAAAGGCAGATGAACTAATCTGGGTAGGATGTTTATCCATCATGAGAAATGTGTGTATGATACATAAATATCTCACTGTTTTACAGATATGAACTAAGAAACTGTTCTGTTTTACCATTTAGTGCTGAAGTAAAGCCTTCCCCCTTTGTTTTACAGCAGCGTTCTTAAATTCAGTTGAATAAAATAGACCTTCCCTGTTGAAATTACAGTTTTCTGTATAAAAGTGTGTCTAAGTAGCTAAGTAGCAACACACACACACACACACACACACTACAGACAGTTTGTAGGATCACCTTTTAGCTTACCTACATGTTTCTGAAATGTGACAGCAAACTGAAACACTCAAGGAAAGCCCAAGCAGATACAGAGAAGACAGAAAACACTCCACTGTGGAAAATTAGGAGCCAAAGTGCACTCTCTTGTGTGTGTGTGTGTGTGTGTGTGTGTGTGTGTGTGTGTGTGTGTGTCTGTGTGTGTGTGTGTCTGTGTGTGTGTGCACGAGTGTGCATGTGTGTGTGTGTGTGGGTGTGTATTGTGACAATTTGTTGTTTACTTAGACACACTTTTATACAGAAGACAGTGATTTCAACAAGATATGTCCAGGCCTTTTTCTGACACTAAATACAAGTATCACAAAATCTTTCTATGACAAATAAAATACAATAATATAGAATTCCAGTCTAAATGAAAACTTCATAGGACCTGCCTTCTCATTTTTGCACCCATAAATAACCTCTTAAAATATAGCTGTGAGTCAAGAGTAGCACTGTGTTTTTGGAAAGCTTGGGACAATAACAGTTATTTAATGACCTATTTTCATTTTTGGTCAACATAAATGATGACGAAAGTGTTTTATGGCAGGTAAGTCTAACTCCTCATGCATTACCCACTGACTCTAATATACGACATCAACAAAACCTGCTGAAGAGATAGGTTTGACTCCCAAAGGCTGCACCTTCTCTGGAATAGACTTTCCATACACATCAAACAGAGTAACTCGCTGACCCTCTTCAAGCACAACTGTGATGAGTGGATGGAAAACCACAAATTTGTCTCAGGGGTTCCACCTGTGTCCCTCGCTGACGGGGCAACAATTGCTGACTGAGGTTTGTTTTTGGGGATAAACTCTTGGCTAGGGTTGTAAGGGCCCCAGGGTCATTATCCTAGTAATCTCCTATGATCCCATGAATAAAATGCCAGGCTAATAGAAACTTCATAGGACCTGCCCTATAATTTTTCTGTCCCTAAATGACCTCTTAAAATATGGCTGTGGGGCAAGTCCAACACTGTGGTTTGGAAGACTTCAGGCACTAACAGTTGTTTAATTACTTCTTTTTCTATTTAGCCAACCCAATAAACAAGATTACCCTTGTCTCTAAGTGGGAAAAATGAGGGGTTGATCTAACAACAACAGAGGGCTGTTTACAGCCCATATCTTGTTGCTGGCTTTCTATACAGTGGGATTCTCCCATAGCACTTTCTTAGAACTTCTTTGACTAATGTTTAGGTCTATCAGGCCTTCATTCTGATTATTATCTTTAGGCCTAGCCTCTTCCTTATTGGAATCATTGGCTACTAGCATGTATTTTATCTGTCAATCTGGGTTTCCTTTAAGTCTGCCACAAAGAAAAGCATACTTCTCTCAGCATTCCCTGCACTCTCTGTGAACCTTTGTAACACACCATGCATGTATGTTGACAAATCTATGATAAGGGAAAGTTGCTGCGTGGATGGTTGTTCACACAATGGTGAGGGAATGAACCTCTTTCTTCAGAGTTTAGGTGGACCTCCATTGTTCCTTGGTAATTCTTTGTAAAGTCTCCACATTTTCCACTGAGCCACTACAAGACCACTGATGTGATTTTCTGGATGGCTGCTCATCAGTAACCCTTTTCCATCACACGCTAGGCCAAGACAGTAGCAGCTTTTATCACAGTTCGCTAAGCTATGGCAATAGTTCCGATGCTGCTCATCGTCTCTACCATATGTGGCACAGTGTTGTTTATGTAAACGTTTTACACTGAAAACTGTGATTTCAGCAGGGTAGCTCAGTTTTATTCAGTTCGACATAAGAAGGTTGTTTCAAAACAAAAAGTGAATGCTTCAGTTCAGCAGTGAATAATAACAGTTTCATGTTGTTTAAGCCCCTCAAAACTGTAAAGCAAAACAGTTGTCAAGCCATCGCTGAACACTTTACTTTGCCTGGATCTCCTGAGTCCAGAAAATAATCCACCAGCACTCTTTTGTGTATTTATTTATTTGACATTTGTTGACCAGGAAAGTCCGACTGAGCTAGTGCCCTTTTTCAGCAGAGACCCTGGAAGAAAAGCTCCACAGAAGAAATAATTGCATAGTAATAATTCATGAGCTAACAAAGAAACAATAAAGTGCATAATTACAATTTATGCAGTTCATATGAAAGAACATTATATACAAAGTGTCAGGGTAAGTATATCATACAATTGAACTATACAGAAATGGAAAGCACTCCCAGGCATAATGAAAATATGCAATGAGATTAAATTCAAAAAAGCACACAAGCATATGGAATAGGAGTACAAATAGGGTTTAACAGCTCACAGTCTAGTAAGTAATTATGTAAACAATTATGAAAAGAAGCTGCAGGTAGTTATGTTTTGACAAGGCTGTTAGGATGAGAGTCAACATAGTGCTGTGTCTAAGTTTAGAAGTTCAGAAAATTGTAGTAAGAGTTTGTAGCCATGTGAATAATTCATATTATTCAGAGTAATGAGGGTATGGTAGATACTATGGGGCAGATAGATGGGGAGAAAGAAATAAAATTAGAGTGGGTGCTTTGTGTTAGACTTAATACAGTGACAGGTGCAGGTCCGAAGGAGATGATTTTTTAATTTTTTGAATTCTTGTGCATGGGCTATGTTTCTGATGTGCAAGGGTTCAAACAACATTTACCACCTTTTAAGTTTGTGTAGGCTGAATTCCACATGAAACTGAGTTGCTCTGTCAAGTACTTTTAATCAGCAGTTTTAATCTTTAGGTGACCAGAAACACATTTTAGTCAGCAGCAACACTCTTTAAATCAGCACCAACAGTTTTCTTGTTTAAACATTTGCTCAAGCCCCACAAAGCATCAGAAATCATAGCACAGCAAACCTCTCAGTGGTTCTACTTTTTCCTTTAAGTTCACTACTACTGAACAATTTTGCCTTTGTCTCTATATTTTATCTTATGAGACATTCTTTAAATCTCTGACTAAGCAGGTTCAGCTTACACTGGACCAGGCTTCATTCTTAGAAGTAAAGACACAGAATTAAAGGAACCACACTTTACTACTATGACAGTACTGGCCATATACATTCAAGAAACTCATTAGCTATGCACCTATGCTAACCTAGCAACTCTGTTTCACTCTCTCCCTCCCTCTTTCTCTCTCTCACACTCTCTCTCTCTCTCTCTCTATATATATATATAAATATATGGGTCTACCTCAAATTAATAAAAACCCACTTACCCAAAGACGAAATCGCTGAGACAAAATGTCCGAAACCTGAATTTAATGAACGACCATATTGCTGAACCATTACTCAAGGTAAGTATCCAGTTGAACATCAGGGGGAAATTTCCTCTTTTCCCCACTGTAGTGTGATCTTAAGTTGGTATATTTACTTGGGGGTATGGGCCACATAGCCCCCCCACCATGGGTTGGAGATAGTCCGGTGTATTTGTCCACGGAATGTTGGGTGACTGTATACTTAAACTAATAAACCAATGGTGTAACCAGTTGTGTAACCAAACTGGCAAAAAGAGAAGGAATGCAGCCACAAGTGTTTTAGCACTTTCATTCACTGTTTAATGTGAACTTCTTCAGAAACAAACACACTCTCACCCACATTCCCTTAAATAACCTGTCAATACAGGAAATGACATCAGTAAAAAAATTTTTTGTATATATATATATATATATATATATATATATATATATATATATATATATATATATATATATATATATATATATATATATATATATATATATATATGAATTTTTAACATATAAAATGTCCTTAAAAATGTTCAGATGAATATAAAAAAAATGTATAAATCATAACAAAATATATAAATGATGTACTCTATCTATTACTTAAAAAACATTTTAAATTAATAGACTCATTAAGCCCTGGTAAATTATGTGGCAACTAATTTTAGCTGCAGATAAATTACCAGGGCTTAATGAGTCTATTAATTAATTTAAAATGTTTTTTTAAGTAATAGATAGAGTACATCATTTATATATTTTGTTATGATTTATACATTTTTTTTATATTCATCTGAACATTTTTAAGGACATTTTATATGTTAAAAATGCATATATATATATATATATATATATATATATATATATATATATATATATACAAAAAATGTTTTACTGATGTCATTTCCTGTATTGACAGGTTATTTAAGGGAATGTGGGTGAGAGTGTGTTTGTTTCTGAAGAAGTTCACATTAAACAGTGAATGAAAGTGCTAAAACACTTGTGGCTGCATTCCTTCTCTTTTTGCCGGTTTGGTTACACAACTGGTTACACCATTGGTTTATTAGTTTCAGTTTTTGTTTTTTTGGTTGACTGTATACTTACCCTGAGAAAAGTGTTGGCTTGATGGTCGTTCATTAAAATCAGGTTTCAGACATTTCATCTCAGTGATTTCGCTTTCTGGTAAGTGGGTTTTCATTAATTTGAAGTAGATCCATATAGAGATATGCACACACACACACATTAGGCCTATGGCCTATTTTCATGGAGACCCAAGCCGACATTCATACTGATTAGGGGAAATTTGGCCACTATGCTAGGGGAAATTCCTAAAAAGTGTAAACGATGAATAATTAAAAAAGAATCGAAAAATTACAGTGTAAAACTTTATGAAAGTAAAATAAAGCACCGCAGCTCTTTTCAATAAGTAATATAGGATTATTTACATCCAACTGAGCCACCACCACCTCTAGCAGATGGGACGTCAATTTAATAACTCATCAATAGGATGGTACACTCAGGAATGCAGCACACCCCTTAAAAAATGATTGTAGGACCTGTTATGAGAAGTGAGGGAAGAGAACACAGTCTTTCGATCTTCCAGCATCAAAGGCAAGTGTGCTCCTTGTTGAGTTATGACCCAAAAAATATAGATATGTATATATAGCATGTGTGTATATCTATGTACAGTATGTATGTTCATGTGTTTATATATGTGTGTGTGTGTGTGTGTGTGTGTGTGTGTGTGTGTGTGTGTGTGTGTGTGTGTGTGTGTGTGTGTATATATATATATATATATATATATATACACACACACACACACACACACACACACATACACATAAAGAGAGAGAGAGAGAGTTGTGTGTGTGTGTGTGTGTGTGTGTGTGTGTGTGTGTGTGTGTGTGTGTGTGTGTGCGCGCGCGTATATGTGTGTATTATATATGTAGGTCTAGTTTATGATACTGACACTAATTGTATTGACAAAAAAAGTTAACAAATATTAATACTCTCAACTCAGAATATCTAAAGGCAAAATACTGACAATAAACAAAAGCCACCCAAACCTCACATAAACGCATCACAAAACATATAAAGCCAGTCTCAAAAACCTCAAAACCTAGCAGTACCATAAACCATAGCTTGTCTGAATAGTGGTAGTGTTCTGGAAAGTTTTTTTTTCTAATCTAAGGTGCCGTGTTACTAGTAGGATTAAGGTTAGCTGGCAAAGGTAAGGTAGTGCACTGGAGAGAGTATCACCTTACTAATGCGTGCTGACCCTAACTCTGCCCCTAACACCCTAAATTTAGGTGTATAGTTAATGTTAAAGTTAATGATAGGGGGGGAGATATCAAACATAGAACAGCTTTAGCAGAATCCAAATGGATTGTTGACTTAAGAGCACATAGACCCCCAGGCCTTAATGATGTACTACCTATTAAACCCGCCCTACAGAATAGGTGGGTATTTGTAAGCAAGTGATTGGATGGCTTGTATTTTAAATATGGTTGTTTTATTGTATTAAAATTATGTCTGATGAAGGGCTATCCCGAAAGCGCTTACATCTAATAAATAGTGTTTTTACTGGATTTATCTTGGCAGTGTCCTACTACTTTTTTGTCTTTTGGATTTAACAGTTTTAGTATTTGGGATTTCAGCATAACGTTCCTTCTTTGCTTGTGACCAACCAGTTACCTGAGATTACAAAATGAACTGTCAATAAAATGAACTGTCAATATTCTACTGAGACACATGATTTTTGTATCATGTCATCTTTCTACCTGAGGGCCTCCTCCCTTTCTACTATGCCTGGCACACCTCCCTCTGGAGGCGAACAGATGTCATCCTTACTGTACTCTGAGATCCTCTCAGATTACTCACTCCTCAAACTGTAATGGAAAATTAGTCCAACAACCATGCAAATGAACTTCTTTTCTGCAACTTGTATCCATGATCTTATATGGCCACTGCTCAGAGTTCATGGCCTAGAGTGAGGATAGGGATATAAACTGACCAGTTAACTGAGAGATTCTTCCTTGGCCTCATTTCCCTGCAGTTCTGCTACTACTGTATCCATTACCTCCCCTGTGCTAACTTACTCATGTGTGGTAACCCTAACCCTGCCTCTGCCAGTTCCGACCCTTTTTATTCTCTTCAACAAGGAGACAAACAAACTGGAAAAAGAGCAAAAAATGGCACTGGACAAGATAGCACCCAGAATAAATCTAATATCTAATCCAACACAATAATGTAAGTGCTTCCATAAGGATAGTACCTGTATTTCCTCAGACAAAAGTAAAATCAAAGAAGAACATTATATTTAAATACATCCTCCCAAGAAATAACCCCACCTAGTTAGAATCACATAATTAATTGAGTTAATTAACTATAAACATACATATCCAATACCAAGAACAAAAAAAGGAGCATGGTAATGCTTATATAAATAAAAGTATGAAATACATATGTAAGAATATAAATAAGATAATATAAATATTAATATAAAAACATCTTAAAGAACAAATGCATATAAGTAGTCCCTGATGCTGTGCATGCATCATAAAAAACACCTTTTACAAAGTTAAAAACTAACACTGTTTGTATTATTTATTTATAAGATGTGCTGCATCAATGAAGTGGCTCCTTATCTGATAAAGCTCCTTAGTTTCAATATACATGTTATAGAGCACATATCATCGATGCCTGGATACTTTA
>NC_056726.1:531075339-531247266 GCF_019279795.1 Protopterus annectens
TTGAGATCTGTCGTCTCCCTCTGAGTTGTTGTTTGCCACTGTCTAGGCCTGAAGGTACCCTGTGCCTGGCCTCTGCCCCTAGGGCGTCTGTACCTGCCCCTTTGGGGTCTGTCTGAAGCAGGAAAGGACCAGTTTTTTGATGGCCAGTTTCTGCTGAAGCGAGGAGGTTGTACCTGTAAAAAATCTTTAACTGTTTGCATTGATTTTGCCTTTTCTTCCATCTTCTTTAAAACTTCCTCTGCTTTGACACCAAATAATGCATCCTTTTGCAGTGGAGTATCCAGTAACTTTGCTTTGACATGTTCTGGTAAGGTCTGCTCTTTTAAGCCAAGCATGTCTACATATTACAGACCCTGTGACTGCTGCTCTACATGAGGCCTCCAAAGAATCAAAACCACACTGCAAGGTATGTTTTCCCCACTTGTTCTGCTGCATGCAACAAATCTTGCATCCCTTTGAAATCTAGTTGATCTGTGTGAGGGATCATTTTCTGTTTTAGCTGAGTAAGCAAGTACTGCTGGTATTTAATCATGTGGAACTGGCAGTTTAATGCCCTCATGGCCAAAGTGGCAGAGGTATACACTTTATTCCCCCATCTTTCTAATGCCCTGGAATCTCTTTCCGCAGGTAGTGGATTCTTAGCAGTAGAGGCCTTAACCCCTTTGGGACCCTGGGAAATGGTTTCTGGGTCTGCAGCAGGGCTTTTACATAAAAACTTGAGAGTCTCAGGGACTCGATAGTATCTGTCTGGTTTAGGTGGTGCTGGAGGTAAGGAATCTGGATTTAGACTGGATTCAGAGTAGACATCATCCAGAATGTCTAAAACAGGAGGAATGGCTAGGGGTCTATGCTGAGGCAAAAGAAGAAAAGTACAGTTGTGTACACCTACCATAAATGTAGATGTTAGAGTGTCTTTACTGTTGCAGTCATAACTGTAGGGTGCTCCTGCCGGCAGGCAGCCCGAGGTCGGCCAGAATCCCAAAGTCTGGGTCCGGCGTCGGCTGTACAAGCCAGTAGCCTGACGTCAGTACGCTCTGGTACATAGCCCTCAGCCGACGCCATCTTCTCCAGCCTTTCTTGCCCTAGATGTCAGAAGTCCCCCAATAAATCAAAACAAAAATGAATCCACCAAGGAAACACAAATACACCACAAAGGAGAAAAAAAGAGGGGATAGGAGGGAGGGAAACACCGACTGCAACAGTGAAGACACTCGAACATCTACATTTATGGTAGGTGTACACAACTGTACTATGCTCATCGTGTTTCACTGTTGCAGTCATAACTGTAGGGTGGAATCCCAAAGCAGTGGAAAAAGGGGGGAGGTTTAGACAGAAGAAGGAGCAGCAAGAAGACCCTGCAAAACAGCAGAGGCAAAGCCTGCCCTGGTCTTAGAATACAAAGGGAGATTGTAATGCTTGGAAAAAGTATGCACAGAACTCCAAGTGGCAGCTTCCAAAATATCCTTGGTAGGAACTCCTGAGAAAAGCTGTAGAAGTAGCAGCTGCTCTAGTAGAATGACTTCTCACAGTACCTGGAAACTGTTTCCCATGATGAGTGTAACAAAATCTTATTCCATAAGAAATCCATTTGGAAATAGTTTGTTTAGAAATAGCCTTACCAAGAGAACTGGAGGCAAAAGAAACAAACAATTGGTTAGATTTTCTGAACTCTTTAGTCTTGTCCAAATAAAATCGTAACTGTCTGTGCACGTCCAAGGAATGCAAAATCCTTTCCCCTTTATTCTGAGGATTAGGAAAGAAGGTAGGAAGGTGAATTGTTTGATTTAAAGCCACTTTCGAAATCACCTTAGGCATGAAAGTAGGATTGGTTCTCAAGGATACTCTGTCCTGGTGGAAAATAAGGAATGGTTCCACAGCCATGAGAGCTTGCAACTCTGAGACCCTTCTGGCAGAAGTCAAAGCTAACAAAAGAACGGTCTTCCAAGATAAAAACTTAATATCTGAAGCAGCAGCAGGCTCAAAAGGAGGCAAAGTAAGTTTTTCTAAAACATAATTAGGATCCCAAGCAGGAACAGGAGGGGTCCTGGGAGGCCTTAAATTCTTAGCCCCTCTCAAGAATCGTCTCACCAAAGGATGAGAAAAAACAGGGGGATCAGTATTGAAATGAGCAGAAATAGCAGAAGCATGAATCTTAATGGAAGAAAAAGACAGTCCATCAGACAAAAGATCCGAAAGGTAAAGCAAAATAGGAGAGAGATCAGGTACCAGAGGGTCCAAACCTCGGCCCTGCATCCAAATGCAAAACCTCTTCCATTTAGAGGCATAGGATTTCCTAGTGCTAGGCCGTCTAGCTTCCAAAAGAACATCCAAAACTTGTTTGGGAAGACTAGAAGAAATCAAATTCCTTTGAAGAGCCAAGCTGCCAGGCAAAGGGTCTTGAGATTGGAATGTAGCAACTGACCCTGATGCTGGGACAGAAGAGAAGGGTTCAGAGGGAGAATCCAAGGAGGCTCCAAGAACAGGTGCCTTAAAGTTGGATACCAAAACTGTCGAGGCCAATTCGGAGCAATCAAGATGAGGAACTTGGGCTTGTCCTGTTTTATCTTTAGTAATACCCGAGGAAGTAGAGGAAGAGGAGGGAAGGCATAACCCGAAAGGTTTTTCCAGCTGAAGGACAGGGCATCCACTTTCCAAGCTGTTTTGTGGAATGACCTGGTGCAAAAGTGAGGCAGCTGATTGAGATGGGAGGCAAACAGATCTATCTGGGGGCATCCCCAGACTGCAGTAATCCTGTTGAATAAGTTGGTGTCTAGCATCCATTCGTGAGGATCCACAATGTTCCTGCTCAGGCTGTCTGCTAAGAGATTCTGTTCTCCTGGTATGAATTGGGCCTGGAGATGAAGATTCAGATTTAGAGCTGTGTCCCATAAAGCCATAGTTAGTCTGCAAAGGGGGTACGAATGAGAGCCCCCCCCCTGCTTGTTTATATACCACATGACTGTGGTGTTGTCTGTGCAAATCAAAAGAGGCCCTGGATGCAAAAGGTGCTTGAAGGCTAGAAGAGCATTTTGAACTGCCAACATTTCCTTCAGATTGATGTGCCAGTGAAGATGATCCTTTGTCCAGGTTCCCTGCTGGCAACTGCCTAGAAAATGTGCTCCCCAAGCATAATCCGAGGCGTCCGTGTTTATGATTTGAGAAGGTTGAGGAAGACGGAAAGGCTTTCCTTCGTTTAAAGCACACACCCTGGACCACCAAAGGAACTCCTTTTGGAGGCAGGGGATCAGAGGAATCAGAGTGTCCAGATCGTGGTAATGCTGCGACCACACACTTTTCAGATACCATTGAAGCTTTCTCATATGAAGCCTTGCATTTGGAATCAACAGAATGCAGGAAGCCATGTAGCCCAGTGCCTGCAGGAATTTCCTTGCAGTGAGCTGAGGTAGAGTTGCCAAAGTCTTGAAAATTGAAGCCAGCTGTATTTGTTTTTCTGTAGTGAGGAAGGCCCTTTGTAAGGTTGTGTTTAAAAGGGCTCCCAGGAATACCATTTGTTGAGAAGGGATCAGATGTGACTTTTTTGTGTTCACTGAAAATCCCAACAGGAGGAGGAGACGTTGAACAAAATCCAGATGTTGAAGTAAAAGATCCTTGCTGTCTGCCTGAATAAGGCAGTCGTCCAAATTAGGGTAAATCTGAATCCCCTGGAGTCTGCAATAAGCCACTACTGGTGCCAGGCACTTGGTAAAGACTCTGGGCGCAGTAGATGAACCAAAGGGCAGTACAGAGAATTGATAGTGTCTCGAACCTGCCTTGAACCTGAGGAATTTCCTGCGTTCCTGCCTGATGGGAATGTGTAAATAAGCTTCCTTTAGGTCCAATGTCACCATCCAGGTGCTGCTGCAGAGTAAGCTTCTTGAATTTTGGAATTTCCAAAAAGGTGTTCAACACAGAAAGGTCCAGAATAGGTCTCCATGAGCTGTGTTTTCTCGGAACCAGAAACAGTCTCGAATAAAACCCTTTTCCCATCTCTGAGAGTGGAACAGGCTCTATGGCTCTCATGGCCAGAAGAGCATCCACTTGATTTAAGGCCTCTGACCATTGATGTTTTGGCAGATCTGGCCAACCGAAAGCTCTTGGCAAGGTATGAAAGTGGAAGTTGTAGCCTTTTAAAATCACGTCCAATACCCATTTGTCCTGGGTAATATGAGTCCAATTTCTGTAAAAAAGAGAAAGTTTTCCTCCGAGAGGGACATCCAGGTAAAGAGTCCCTGTAGCCCAACCTAGAGAGTCATTGAGTTTGCTTTCTTTGAGATTGGGATCTGTCTTCTCCCCTTTTAGGTGAAGAAGCAGTCCATTGTCTCGATCTGTAGGAGGCCTGAGCTTGGCCACGACCTCTGGAGCATCTATATCTTCCCCTTTGAGGCCTGTCAGACGTGGGAAAGGACCAATTTTTGGAGGGCCAATTCCTGGAAAATCTAGGAGGCTGAACTTGCAAGAAATCTTTCACAGTTTGCATAGATTTTGCCTTTTCTTCCATCTTTTTAATAACCTCCTCAGCCTTAGATCCAAAAAGAACATCATGCTGAACAGGGGCATCTAACAATTTAGCCTTAACCTGTTCAGGTAAACTTTGTTCACGAAGCCAAGCATGTCTCTTGATAACAGTACCAGAGGCTGCGGCCCTGCAAGAAGCATCCAAAGCATCAAAACCACAATGCAAGCTATGTTTGTTCAGTTGTTCAGTTGCATGCATTACATCCTGTAGTTCCTTATCTTCTGCACATGCAGGAAGGGAAGCAAGCTTTTGCTTAAAGCAGACAAAAGAAATTGCTGATACTTAAACATATGAAATTGGCAATTTAAAGCCCTAACAGAAAGGGTAGCAGAAGTATAAACCTTTTTGCCCCACCTGTCTAAGGCACGAGAATCCTTCTCAGAGGGAATAGGATTCTTAGAAGAAGCAACTTTAGCAGCCTTAGAACCCTGAGAAATAGTTTCAGGATCTGCAGAAGGATTCTTAAATAAGAACAAATGAGACTCAGGAACCCTATAAAACCTATCAGGCTTAGAGGGAGCAGGAGGCATGGAATCAGGATTCAAATTAGCCTCGGAAAAGGCATCATCCATAATGTCAAGAACAGGAGGGATAGCTAAAGGCCTATGTTGAGGAAGAAGAAGGAATTCTCTAAGCCTCTTCTTGGAAGCAGAATAATCCTGACCTTCCCAATGAAAATGTTCCCTCATCTCATGTAAGGTTTCCCCAAAAGAAAAATCTTCAGGCGGAGAGGCAGAGGGCAAGGAATCCTCAGCATCCGAATCCTCATAAGGAGGAAAAGAATATTCCTGATCAGAGGAAGAGACAGAAGATATAAAAGCCTGGTCAGAGGAATCCATAGGAACATCCTGTCGAGGCCTTTTCTCAGGGGGGGGGGCGGTGAGAACCCCTAATCATAGAAAGCAAATCTTCAGCCATCCTTAACAATTGCTTCTGTGTCCTGGGAGTAGATTCAGAAGAAGCTTGAGCAGGAGCTTTAGACTTAACAGGAGTCTTTGACTTTGCCTTTGAAATAGTGATGTGAGTAGGCCTGAATACCCCCTCAGAAGCCGGTACCTGCACAGCGGTTCCGGACCCATCCGAGGGAGCGGCGTCCGAAGGTCCTGCAGAAGATAAAATAGAAGGCCTTGATGGCTCCCCATGGGAGTCCGTATCGGCCATCAGTTCAGAAGTGGCGGACGACAGGGGCTGCAAAAGCGCCTCACTGACTACAGCCAAACCGGACGCCGGCTCCAGCTGCAACGAGTCCTGTTTGGACCTCGGAGGCCTGTCCTTGTCTTTGCGCTTCTTTTGAATTCCGGTAGTGTCCGATGACATTCTGTAATTGAAGCGTCTGCCAAAATAATTCAAAGCCCAGTCGTACCTGCGTTTGATAGTACGAGAATTAAACCTGGCACAGAACCGACAACAAGAAACGTCGTGGTCAGGGCCTAAGCAAGGTAGACAGTAAGAGTGGAAATCTTTATGAGGTATTTGTTTCCCCACACGTAATACAATTATTAACTTTTTCTGACATCGGAGGAACAAGAAAAAGATTCCCCAACGGGGTACTTAGCTTTGAGAAGAGAAGTAAGAACTTCGGACCGACAACACCAAAAAAACGCTGTACGAAAAACGCCAACCAACGACTTGCGAGCTGCTTTCCACCGCACGGCAAGAAAGACTGGAGAAGATGGCGTCGGCTGAGGGCTATGTACCAGAGCGTACTGACGTCAGGGTACTGGCTTGTACAGCCGACGCCGGACCCAGACTTTGGGATTCTGGCCGACCTCGGGCTGCCTGCCGGCAGGAGCACCCTACAGTTATGACTGCAACAGTGAAACACGATGAACATCTCACTGAGTCTTTTCTTGGAGTCAGAGTAATCTTGTCCTTCCCAGTGGAAATGCTCTCTCATAGTGTGAAGGGTTTCCCCAAAAGAGAAGTCTTCAGGGGGGGAAACAGAGGGAATAGACTCCTCAGCATCTGAGTCTTCATAGAGAGTGAAGGGGTAATCCTGTTCCTCAGAGTCTGCTGAGGAAATGGATTCCCGGTCAGGAGGTAAATCTTCCTCCAGTCTAGGCCTTTTATCAGGAGGGGGCTGGGAACCTCTGATAAGGGTAATCAGGTCCTCTGCCATTTGAGCATCTGTTTTTTAGGCATAGGGGCCTGTATGGGAGTCTGTGGACCCAATTTCTTAACCTTTGGAAGCTTAGCGTATGACTTAACGGAAAGAGACGTCGGTTTAAAGACGCCTTCTGAAACCGAAGGCCTGTCCATAGTCTCCAGATCGCCGCCAGGGCTGGCGTCTGCGAGTTGAGGAGGAACCGGTTCCAGTGGCCCAGTAGATTCTGAATGAGAGGTAGTCATATTTTCTAAATCTGTGGTAGTCAGGGGCTGTGTAGGCGCCTCACTGAATACCGAAGATCCGGCGGCAGGCCTAACAGAGACCTCGGTATCTGGCCTAGGTCTAGTCTGCCAGTCTTTGTCCTTGCGTTTTTTAAATATAGTGGGAGTCGGAGGTTCCGACGACAATGTAGTTGAATTTTCTGCCAAAATAATGTCAGGCGGTATCAGCCAGACACTTAATAGTGCGTTTATTACACCTAGCGCAAAACCAACAACCAGAAACGTCGTGGTCTGGGCCTAGACAAGGAATACAATAAGAATGAAAATCCTTATGAGGTATTTGCTTCCCACAAGAAATACAATTATTAACTTTGTCTGACATCGGTCTGAGGCAAGAAAAGTTTCCCCAATGGGGTACTTCGCTTTATAGAAGACTTCGGCTGAAAATCTGTTCGAAAATCTCAGGAGCTGGCCCACCGGCACTTGCGAACTGCTTCTGCTTCGGGCACCGCGCGGCTAGAAAGACTGAAGAAAATGGCTTCCGCTGCCTCTTTTATACCCCTGTCGCACTGACGTCAGGGAAGAAGCGACGACAACCGACGCCGGACCAAGGCTTTGGAATTCAGGACGACTGCGGGACCACCTGACAGCAGGATAACCCAAGTGTGATGACTGCAGCAGCATAGCACGATGAACATCACTCCAACACCAAGGCAAGATCATACAAAGACTGCAGACAGATCCTACTACTCCTCAGTCCCTAGATACCATAGGCACTAACCTGCTACATCTACCTCCTTCATTAGAAAGGACATGAAGACAGTCTAGAAACAAAAGGGAAACAGCCAGGAAAAGATACTCAAAAAAACCCAAAGGGCACCTCGGGCTTGAAGGCCGTCTTTTAGAAGCAAAAATCTATGACTACCACTGCGGCACCCCCCACGCCATGTGCCCAACCCCATTACTCCCTTTTTCAAAGGTCGTTGCTCCCCATGAACAGATGGGAAGCTATTAGCATTGACAAGTGGGTCCTCTCCATCATCAGGGATGGCTATGCCAGGTCTTGGAAGACACTGCCCCTCGACAGGCATCCTCCACTGCCTCTTCCAAATCAAATAACTCTTCTGAATCCCATTATTCAAGACCTCTTAAATCAGGGTACCATGGAGTAAGCCCCAAAAGAATTCATGGGAAAATGAGAAGTTATGTACCTACCATAACGTTCCATGTTAGTTGTCTTCTCTCGCCTTCTTTCTTGCTGGATGGGTTCGGAGCCGATCCTTGGCTCCGACTCGGCCACTTACTAAAGCTCGAGAGCTTATTTTACCGGCTCGAGGCAACCCTATATCCCCATGATGCTAGGCGATAACTCCCCAGATCTCGTTTTGAAGCTGAAAAACCTAGCATAGGCCAATAAAACAAAATCCTCCAACTGGAAAGGAGAAAGAGGGATAAAAACCCCCGAAGATCGTTATCTACACTATATATATCCTAAGACACCTAGATGGTGAAACAAGGGAATATAAGGACTCGTCAAGGAAGGGAAGATCTTCTCGGTCTGTCCAGGCTAGGGGGATGGTGGGTGGGACGCAAGAAAGAAGGCGAGAGAAGACAACTAACATGGAACGTTATGGTAGGTACATAACTTCTCAATGTTAAGTTGTCAATCTCGCCTTCATTCTTGCTGGATGGGACCGTGTCCCTAGCACCTTCATCCTGGGTGGCTCATTGGAACAGACTCTTGAGAACGGTGGAACCAAATTTTGCTCTGTCCCTGGACGGTCATGTCCAATTTGTAATGCGAAACAAAGAAGGTATGAGGGGGGGCCCATGTGGCTGCCACACAGATAGTGTCTATTGGCAGTCTAGCTTGAAAAGCTATAGATGTAGCTAGTGCTCTAGTTGAATGGGCTTTTGGCTTAGAAGTTAATTCCCTGCCTCCCTCTGAGTTGATAAATAGATGTAATCATAGAAGACAGACACCTAGATAGGGTTACCTTAGAAACAGGAAGGCCTTTCTTATTTTCTGCATACGATAAAAACAGTTGATCAGACTTCCTTATTTGTTTAGTTCTATCCAAATAGTATCAGTGCTGGCGGTGAACATCTAGATAATGTAGCTTTTGCTCCGCTCTATTAGTATAGTTTGGGAAGAAAACTGGGAGATCAACTGATTGATTTAAATTGGTCTGCGAAGCCACCTTGGGTAAGAAGGCTGGATTAGTCCTTAGAGAAACTCTGCCTTTATGGAAGATTAAGTAGGGAGGACGAATGCAGAAGGCGTGAAGCTCAGATACTCTCCTAGGAGAAGTAATGGCGACTAGGAAGAGTGTCTTCCAGGAAAGAAATTTCAATGAACAGGAGACCGCAGGTTCAAAGGGGGGAAGAATCAAGGATGTTAAGACTAAATTAAGATCCCAATGAGGTGGAGGGTCTTTGATCAGAGGCTTAAGTAAAAATACACCTTTAAGGAAAGCTTTGCAAAGCTTATTGGACATGATGTTGTGGTCCGATAAGCCTGTATGAAAATTCGATATGGCTGCCAACTGAACTTTTACTGTAGAGGCAGAAGACCCTGAATGAAAAATTTCGGCTAGGAAGTCTAAGACCGAATGAATTGGGGCAGTAAAGGGATCTATATTCCTTGCCTTTGCCCAGAAGGAGAAACATTTCCATTTACTAGTGTAAATCCTTCTGGTGGAAGGTTTAAGGGAAGCTACTATAATATCCCGGACGGGATTAGAAATCATAGGAAGCCTGGCTAAGGACGGAAGTGGAGCAACCAAGCAGTGAGGTTGAGAGAATGTAGGGATTGGTGCAGCTGCCCCGACTGATGGGTCAACAGATCTGGAGCTGGGTCCAGATGCCAAGGCTGTACCAAAAGGTAACTATGTAGGAACGGAAACCATATCTGTAGAGGCCAATAAGGGGCAATGAGAATCAACTTGGCTCTCAAGGCGGTTGCTTTCTCAATTACTTGTGGGATTAGAGGAAAGGGTGGAAAGGCATAAAGAAGTCCCCGAGGCCAATCTTGGACTAGAGCGTCTCTGAGGGGATGGCCTGGAAGGGGGAAGAGGGTGAAGTCGTCGGGGCATTTGCTGTTTTGGGGTGTAACAAAAAGATCGCAGCAAGGAAGGCCCCACTTCTGAAAAATCTCTTCCGCCACAGATTGTTTGAGAGACCACTCGTGTGGCATGAGTATAGCTCTGCTCAACCTGTCCGCTATGATGTTGGACTTCCCAGGGATATGCGTTGCTATCAGAAACCGCTGAGAGGAGATTGCCCATTGCCAAAGTCTTGAGTGCCTCTTGACACAGGGGATAGGGACTTGGTTCCGCCTTGCTTGTTGATATACCACACTACGGACATATCGTTTGGATTGCAATAGTTCCTAGGGGAAGCGAGTCGTGGAGGGCTTGCAACGTTAAAAGCACTGCTCTCATCTCTAGGACATTTATGTGCAGGTGGCGTTCGAAAGGTTGCCAAGTGCCATGGACCATCCTGCCCTGAAAATGCCCCACCCACCCGATCAGGGAGGCGTCCGATGTCACCGTGGCAACCAGGGGAGGAGGAAAGTACAGTTTTGTACCTACCATAAATGTAGATGTCCGAACTGGATAGCATCTGCAGTCATAACAAATGGGTTGTCCTGTCGTCAGGCAGCCCTTCGGTCGGCCGGATTCCAAAGTCCGGGTCCGGCTTCGGCTGATGTCGCACTTCACCCGACGTCATCTCTGCTGGTCTTCGGGTATAAAGGCATCAGCCGATGCCATTTTCTTCAGTGTTTCTTGCCCCAGATGCCAATTGCCCTCTTGGAAAGCTAAATTTTGGATAAATGCCAATGTTTCCAAAATAATAGAAGGCAAACACAACAAATAAACATGTATGTACATATATACAAACAAATACTCCATAAGAGACTCCCCCCCCCCCCCCAGCTAGCTATTAGGAGGGTAATTACCCTAGGAGTACCACAGAGGGGAAGGAGGGAGGGTAATCCTGACTGCAGATGCTATCCAGTTCGGACATCTACATTTATGGTAGGTACAAAACTGTACTATGTCCTTCATGGATGCATCTGCAGTCATAACAAATGGGTAGAATAGCCATAGCCAAACTAGGGGAGGAGGAATAATAATTATGGAGTAGTCAGGATCCCTTGCAGTACAGCAGTGGCAAACCCTGCTCGGGATCTAGAATATAGAGGTAAATTATAATGCTTGGCAAATGTATGCACGGAGGTCCAAGTAGCCGCCTCAATAATGTCCTTGGTTGCTACTCCTCTTAAGAAAGCTGTGGTAGTGGCTGTAGCCCTTGTAGAATGAGGTCTTATGTCCTGTGGAATTGGTTTTCCATGGTAGGAGTAACAGAATCTTATGCAATTTCCTATCCATTTGGAGATTGTTTGTTTGGAAATTGCTTTTCCTTGTCTTCCTGTTGCATA
This sequence comes from Protopterus annectens, assembly GCF_019279795.1. Classification (NCBI taxonomy): domain Eukaryota; kingdom Metazoa; phylum Chordata; order Ceratodontiformes; family Protopteridae; genus Protopterus; species Protopterus annectens. The sequence continues at coordinate 531,086,628 of NC_056726.1, forward strand.
GGCTACAAAGAGCTGGTCAGTTTTTCTGTTACCCTTGGTTCTGTCCAGGTAGTAGCGTAATTGTCTGTGTACATCCAAGGTATGCATTATTCTTTCACCTTTGTTTTGTGGATTGGGAAAGAAGGTAGGTAGGTGGATTGCCTGGTTTAAGGACACTCTGGATACCACCTTAGGCATAAATGTAGGATTAGTTCTCATGGACACCCTATCTTGGTGGAAGATTAGGAAGGGTTGTACTGCCATTAGGGCCTGTAGTTCAAACCCTCCTTGCTGAAGTAATAGCCAGTAAGAAAGCAGTTTTCCATGACAGGTGCTGTAGATCTGCTGTTGCTGCTGGTTCAAACGGAGGGAGTGTCAACTTTTCTAGCACAAAGTTCAAGTCCCATGCTGGTAATGGTGGTTTCCTAGGAGGTTTTACATTCTTGATCCCTCTGAGAAACTGCCTGAGTAGAGGATGTGAAAAGACAGGAGGAGCAAAGCTGTATTCTGCTGAAATAGCTGATGCATGTATCTTGATGGAGGAATAGGACAGGCCAGTATGTAGAAGCTCTGCCAAGTACTCCAGAATGTTAGCAATATCTATGTTCGACACATCTTTTCCTCTTTCAGTACTCCAGATGACGAACCTTTTCCATTTTCCTGCATAGTTCCTTCTTGTTGAAGGTCTGCGGGCTTCAAGGATAATGTCTTTAACCCTTTGTGAAAGGTCTGGGTTAGTTAATTTTATGTGATGTTCCAGGCAGTCAGTTGCAAGGTTTTTAGGTTTGGGTGTATGATGTTGTAGTTGTTCTGAGTTAACATCAGAGGCATCAGGGGTATTGGCCACATTTTCTCCCCAGACATGCTCCTCAGCAATGGGTACCAGTGTTGTCTTGGCCAGTTCGGAGCTATCAGAATTATCCTTGGACGTTCCTCTTTGATTTTGAGTAGTACCTTGTGTATCAAGGGTAGAGGTGGGAATGCATATGCTGTCAGGCCTTTCCAGCTGAAGGAGAGAGAGTCCACCTTCCATGCAAGTGGGTGGAATGCCCTTGTGCAGAATTTTTTGAGTTGGTGATTTTGTGGGGAAGCGAATAGATCTATTTGTGGTATTCCCCACTTCTTTGTGATGGCCTTGAAGATGTCCGGGTGTAGCATCCATTCGTGAGCATCCGAGGTGGTTCTGCTTAAGATGTCTGCTAGGGTGTTCTCTTTTCCCGGTACAAATATTTCCTGCAACTGGATGTTGTAGCTGAGAGCCAGATTCCACAGGTCCAAAGTGATTCTGCATAGGGGGTAAGAATGAGTGCCTCCCTGTTTGTTGATGTACCACATGACTGTGGTGTTGTCTGTCCTTATCATCAAATGGCCTTCTTTGAGGAATGGTCTGAATTTTAGGATTGCCAGTTTTACTGCCAGCATTTCTTTTTGGTTTATGTGCAGGTGTAGCTGGTCCTGAGTCCACTTTCCTTGTACACATTTGTCCAGCATGTGTGCCCCCCATCCTAGGTCTGAGGCATCCGTGGTGATGGTTTGGTTTGCTCGGAAGTTGTGGATGGGTAAGCCTGGGTTTGACTGGCATGCCCGTGCCCACCATAGGAACTCCTGTTTTAAGCAAGGGATTATTGGTATTTCTGTTTCTAAGCTGTGCCTGTGTTGAGACCATAAATTCTTTAGGTACCACTGTAACTTTCTCATATGCAGTCTGGCATGTGGGACCAAGATTATGCATGATGCCATGAAGCCCAAGGCCTGCAGAACTTTTCTTGCTGTTAGTTTGTTCTGCTTTGCCAATTGTAAGAAGTGAAGAGGGAGTTCTTTCTGTTTTTCTGCAGTTAGGAATGCCATCTGTTTTACTGTGTCCAGTTCCGCGCCCAGGAAAGTTCTTGTTTGGGATGGAATCAGCCTTGACTTTTGAAAATTGACTGTGTATCCCAGGGCTTGTAGCAAGTAAATGACCCTTTGTAAATCTGTTGTCAGCTTGCTTTTGTTGTCTGCTTGTAACAGGTAGTCGTCCAGGTAAGGATAAATTTGGATTCCCTGTACTCTGCAGTGAGCGATTACTGATGCCAGGCATTTTGTGAATACTCTGGGCGCAGTAGATAAGCCAAAGGGCAATGCTGAGAATTGAAAGTGCTCTGATCCTGCAAGAAATCTGAGGTATCTTCTGCAATTTGGTCGAATGGGGACGTGCAGGTATGCCTCCTTGAGATCTAGAGTTACCAGCCAACACTCCTTGCCCAGCATGGGAAGAAGTTGTTGTAGGGTCAGCATTTTGAATTTTGGGACAATGATGTATGTGTTTAAGATGGACAGGTCGAGAATAGGTCTCCAGGTTTTTTCTTTTCTTGGTACTAGGAAGAGTCTGGAGTAGAATCCTTTGCCCTGTTCTGTTATTGGTACCCTTTCCACAGCTCTCATCTTTATTAGTTCTGCTGTCTGGTGCAGGGCTTCTATTTTTTGATTTGGGGGCAGGTTTGGCATTCCTCTTTTTACTGGTAAAGTGTGGAAGTGGAACCGGTAGCCTTGGTTTATGGTTTGCAAAATCCACTTGTCTTTTGTAATATAGTGCCAATTTTTCGAGAATAAGGCTAACTTTCCGCCTAATGGTGCTGCTATTTGCTCCTTGGTAGGCGGATTCAGGGTCAAGTCACTGTGATTGTCCAGTTGCAGTGGCAGTGGTTGCTTCTGTGCCTCGGTTATTACCTTGCCACTGTCGTCCTCTGTAGGCACCTCCTCTGGATTGATTTCTGCCCCTAGAGCGTCTGTTCCTGCCCCTTTGGGACCTTGTGGAGTCAGGAAAGGACCAATTTTTGGCAGGCCAGTTCCTGCTGAACCTTGGGGGCTGAACCTGTAGGAAATCTTTAACTGTTTGTACAGATTTTGCCTTCTCTTCCATTTTCTTCATTACCTGCTGGGCAGGTTCCCCAAATAGACTGGCTTTATCCATAGGAGCATCCAATAGCTTAGCTTTTAACATGATCCGGCAAGACCTGTTCTTTCAACCATGCATGTCTTCTTATCACTGTGCCAGTCATGGCTGATCTAAATGAAGCCTCCAGTGCATCATAGCCACATTTTAAAGAATGGTTACTGACCTGCTGGATGTTATTTAGCATTTCTAATACATATTTCTTATCTAAAGATTCATCAGAGGACAGCTTTTTAATTAACTGATCAAGCATAAACTCTTGGTATTGGATCATGTGAAACTGACAGTTTAAAGCTCTAGCAGAGAGAGTAGCAGAGGTGTATACTTTTTTCCCCCATCTCTCTAAGGACCTGGATTCCCTTTCAGAAGGAATAGGGTTTTTTGCTGTGGTCGAGGCTACTGCCTTAGGCCCCTGGGATATAGTTTTGGGGTCTGCAAGTGGGGCCTTGAATAGATGGTGATGAGTGTCTGGCACCCTGCAGAATCTATCTGGTTTGGCAGGGGCCGGAGGTAAAGTATCAGGAGCGGTGCAAACATCATTAAATGCATCATCCACAACAGGCAGTACTGGAGGTATAGCTAAGGGCCTATGTTGTGGCAAGTGCAGAAAGGTCCTAAGCCTTTTTCTAGAATCTGAGAAATCTTGTCCCTGCCATTGGAATTGTTCTCTCATGGCATGTAAGGTTTCCCCAAAGGAGAATTCCTCTGGTGGAGAGGCAGCTGGAATGGAATCTTCAGCATCTGAGTCTTCATAATTGGAAAAAGGAGCCTCTGGCTGGTCTGTAATGTCTGAGTCATCCATGAGAATCATCAGAGGACACAGGCTCGAGGGGCTCTGTTCTAGGTCTCTTTTCTGGGGGCTGAGAGGCCCTGTCTGGGTGAGATTGGGATCCCCTAATTAAGGATATTAAATCTTCTGCCAGAGTAAGCATTTGAGAACTAGAATTGGGCCTGAGTGAGGGTGGTTTAACAGGCACTGTTTTAGCTGTTTTAGCTGCTTTAGCCCTGGCAAAAGCCTTAATAGACATGGCTGCAGGAGGCCTAGCAGCACCACGTGCTGGGGTAGAGATATCCAAGGGGATGGTGTCTGATAGCTCAGTAGGAACCACAGTTGTAGGCAAAAGTTCGGAGGCTGATTCAGATAAGGTAGCAGGAGCCTCAGTAGTAGTCATGGATTTGACTGAAGATTGACCAGTTTTCTCGGTTTCGGCCGAAACAGAGACACTCGCGGCTTGCTTAACCGTGGTTTCGGCCGAAACCGCGGACCGCGAGTGTCGGTCTTTCTTTGCGTTTTTTAATAATTTGGGTAGTCGGAGGATCCGACGGCATAATGTACGCAAAATCTGAGCCGAAAAACTGTTCAGCAAACTCCGACCGACGCCTAAGCGTTCGTCGGTTGAAGGAGGCACAGGCCGAACAGGCTGCTACGTCGTGGTCTGGGCCTAAGCAAGGCAAACAGTAAGAGTGGAAATCTTTATGAGGTATTTGTTTCCCACAAGTTAAACAGTTATTGACTTTTTCTGACATCGGCTGAGGCAAGAAATAGTCCCCAACGGGGTACTTAGCTTTTAGAAGTCTTCGAAGTAGTATTCGGTAGTAGCAATCTCTGGATCTGACCGACCGGCACTTGCGAACAGCTTCTGCTTCGGGCGCCACGCGGCAAGAAAGACTGAAGAAAATGGCGTCGGCTGATGCCTTTATACCCGAAGACCAGCAGAGATGACGTCGGGTGAAGTGCGACATCAGCCGAAGCCGGACCCGGACTTTGGAATCCGGCCGACCGAAGGGCTGCCTGACGACAGGACAACCCATTTGTTATGACTGCAGATGCATCCATGAAGGACATCAAAGGGTCTGCCTTGATGGACTTGAGGGGACAATATCCACCAGGACAGATGACTTTTGCAAGTTGGAGTTATCATGATCTTGTGGTGCATGGGGAGTTGCTGAAAAGACCATTGGGCGAAAAGCATCCACTGTAGAAGACGCATGTAAAAACGTGCAAGGGGAAGAAGTGTTATGGCGGCCGCCATAAGACCCAATACTTTCAGGACATACCTGGCCTGAATTTTGTCGCTCTGAAGAAGAACATGGACATGGTTTTGAATATCTAAGACCCTTTGATCTGTTAACTTTGCTGAAAGTTGTACGGTGTTCAAGTTGGCGCCTATAAAGGTAATAGACTGACAAGGCGACAAGGCAGACTTTTCGAAATTTATAGAGATTCCTAGCCCTCTGCAAATGTGAATGGTGTAAGCTCTGGCTTGGAGAAGTTGATGCCTGGTGGTGGCAGTGAGGAGCCAGTCGTCTTAGATATGGAAACACCTGGAATCCTTGCCGTCTCAGGTGAGCCGTAACCACTGCCATACATTTGGTGAACACTCTGGGGGCTGTAGTGAGACCAAAGGGCAGGGCTCTGAATTGGTAGTGACTGGCCCCCAGCTGAAAGCGGAGAAACCTTCTGGAGCACCTGTGAATTTTGATGCGATAGTACGAATCCTGAAGGTCCACGGAGCACATCCAATTGTCCTTGCCCAGAAAGGGTAGAATGGACTGTAGCGTGACCATCCGGAATCTTGTTCTCTTTACAAACTTGTTTAGTTTGCTGAGATCTAACATTGGTCTCCAGTCCCCTGTCTTTTTCGGGACCAAAAAGAACCTTGAGTAGATTCCGGATCCTAGTTGGTCTGCTGGGACTGGCTGGATGGCTCTTTTTGCTAGCAGTTTTGATATCTCTGGTACTGCTAGTTCCCTTAGACTGGGTGGAACGTCTGGAAGGGTTCCCTTTTGCTGAAGTGGGGTTTGGATAAAGGGAATTTTGTAACCCTCCGATATGATCAACTGTACCCATTCGTCTTGAGTAAGGGAAAGCCAGGCTTTTGGGTACAGCGACAATATTCCCCCGACTGCCTCCGAAGGTGGACAATCGGGCAACATCTCAGGGATGCTGGAAGGGTTTGTCAGAGAGAGACTCCCTGCTACCCTGGTTCTGCGGACCCCCTCTGCCCCTAGGGCGGCGTCTGTTGTTGTTACCCCCTCTGCCTCTGGGGCTTGGACACAAAGCACTGGTTGGACAGAGAGGGGGCTGGAGGTTTTGGCTTGACCACTCACCTAAGATTTTAACCCTATGGCTGTGCTACAGGGGAGTCTTATTGGGGATCTGAAGAAAGAGGGAGAAACCAGCCCCAACTGACTGCGATCTCTGTGTGCTCTTAAGGTAAATTGTACTTTACTGTGTGTGTACTGTTCATCCTCCCAATGTGCACATCCCTCACTGGTGTTAGTGGTGAGGATCAAGGCTCCTTGATCACTGGGCCAGGTCAGTGGCGTCACACTGACTACCATACCAATTATAACCTTGAATTTCTGAGTCCCTTAGTTTCTTTGCCAATGGTTCTAAATATAATGCAAACAATACAGGGAAAGCTGACAACCCTGCCTGGTTACTCTACTCAAGCAGAAGTTATCAGACAAGACCCCACTCACTTTAATTTTCACCTACTATTCCCCATATATACTCCTAATCAACCTAATAATTGCATCAGGGAAAGCAAATGCTTCCATTGCCCTACTCGTGAAGTTCCAGTCTAATCTGTCAAATGCTTTCTCTGCATCAAGACGCATCAATAACAGTGGTATTTTCTTACATTCTGCTTCCCTCTGGATTATTAATGCTCTGTTAATATTATCAAATGTCTGCCTCCCCTCCTTGACTAAATTCCTTGTAGCCTGGTAAAATGCTACAAATAGTTCAATGCCCGAAGCACAAAGGTAGATGAGATGTAGACTCTTTGCCAAATCTGTCCAATGCCCACGATTTTCTATTCGGGGGGGGGGGGGGTGGACTGAGGAGCTTTCCTGAGCCAGCTCCTTCTTGGTGGTTGCCTCCACAACCATTGCATCTATGGAGATTCCTTTAGTCCAGAAAACATTGTCAGCCGGAACACTCAAAATTTTTTCGGCTCATTTTGGAAAAGGTTCAATTGTATCAGTCTCCTGCCAGGCCCTCAGCAACATCACCTGGATGAGCAGGTCAGCCAGGGGGTACAACCAGGTAGTAGATGGGCTGGCCCAGAAAGCCTCCCACAGTACTGATTTCTCTGCAGAAGGGTTTTAGGTAGACCAGTCAACCCTTCTGGCAAAGGACTTCAGGTTGTCTCTGAAGGAGATCTCATCAGATGGTGATTTGGGAGACCCTTCGCCTTCCTCGAAATTGGCATCTGTAGTGAGGGATTCCATAGGGGGAATCCACATGCCTCCTTTTACATGGTCTCTTCTGAGGGACCTCCTTAGGGGGACACTCCTACGAGGTGTCGGAAGAAGCTTGGTAATCCAATGAGGTGACAGTGTGGAGGCTTTCAGGGACCGGCTGTCTATGTGACACCTCAGAGGTCTCAGGCACAGTTCCAGTATGAGGCAGGGAAGTTCTGTCGAGGTAAGTGCAGAGGATCTCCTATTAATGGAGAGGGCCCTCTCCACAACCTCGAACACAGGAGGACTCTGAACAACCTGGAGCTGTCTTTCCAGAGCAGACACCTCCCGGACAGAATGGACCTCCTGCTTCAGGGGGGGGGGGGGGGTCAGAGCCAAGCTATCAAAGGCCGAGGCCCCAAGGGGAAGAGAGACGGCTCTGGAGTCAAGGTCAAACCCCCGGAACCAACCTTGATGCTACAGCGCCAAGACACACGTGGAACCGAAACAGCTGGAGCAGAGCATGGCAGAGGCAAAGATATCTCCATCGGCTCCCACACCCCGGCACCAGGACCCAACAAAACCTACAACTCTGAAACCAGGGGTCGAATCAGAGAAAGAGCTACCAATTAGAACAGGGAAAGCCTCATGGATCCAGATGCAGAGTGGAGACAAGCCCCATCTGTATCGGTATCTGGAAAAATTGCCTCATGAGCTTAACATCTTTACAGGACAAACTTCGGGAAGACCCAGATGAAGTAGTTGATGGGGGTTTGAGGATCTCCATGGGGAACGCGGTGGAGACCTCCTAGTATGCACAGGCAGGGAAGACCCTGGAGCAGACACCATGCCAACCAGCCCCTGTAGCAACAGAGGACGAACGGGGTAGAGAAGAGGTAGAGGTCAATGAGCTCAGAGTACAGCGAGTCAGCTCTGAAGTCTTCGTCTTCTTCCTAGTTAGTTCTGAGAAAGACCACACAGGAGACAGTCGCCTGGACTCCCGGGACACTCTGGGATTTTTTGAAGGGGGTTGAGCCCCTGATGTAGAAGGTATCCCGAGGTGGCGGAAGGAGGAACTAATTCTTTTAAAATGAGTTTACTCCTCCTGTCCACCACAGCCCGGAGATGAAAAGCCCTGCAAATCTCACAGGGGGCATCCAAATGATGAGGCCCCAAACAGTACACGCACTCCCCATATACGTCAGATACGGGCATCTTCCGCCCACAGGAAGTGCACTTCTTAAAGCCTAATGGCTTCCGATCGGCCAGGAGGCAAGAGAAAAGCAAAGAAAAGGCAGAAGAAAAAAGAAAACTTTTTTTTTTTTTTAAACCCAATGGAGAGAAACCCAAAAACTAGAGGAATAGAAAGAGCTGGGTAGGAAAGAAACAATAATCCAAAAAATACTCACAAAACTCGCAGAGAAGCTCAGGCCAAGGAACTCCATGCGAACTCCAAGCATGGCAAACAAGATCTAGCATATTGTGGAGGAGTGGGACATTATGGGTAGGGAGGAGGAGCTGAAGTCGAGCTAAAAGAAGGCGGCTGGTTCGTTTGAGTGTTGGAACCATATTCCCACAAGTTAATGGAATGAAGTGGACAAAATCAGATCATACTTTAAAAACTAATAAACATATATTTTATATCATGCTCTGCTTGAATGTCCATTACTCTCTGCTTGCTCACTAGAATGGCTATATACAGTTTTTCTATATAATTAGTCTGAACTACTCAAAAAAATACAGATATGCATGCAACATTTGTGAAATGTTTTGTATTTCATCCATGCTGAGCCTAAAATTCGTCAGTATTGATCAATGGACTAACCTAGTAAAAGAAAAAAAAAAAAAAAAAAAAAACAAGGAAAAAAGTTTTTGTGTGTGTGTGTGTATACACGTATATATGCGTGTATATAATTCTCAATCAAATTTCGTGAGCTTGTATGAAATAAAAACCCAAATTAAATTATCTTTACTCAAAAAGTGACTAATACCATTTTAAATATTACAGCAACACAGGCATATTTTTCTTGTTCTGTTATATATGTTTGAGGCTCTGTTTTACACAAACTGTTACCAGGTCATGTAGTGTGTGCAGTCCAAGATTAATCTCTTTAAATGTTTTGTCCTGAAAATGTTAGAATATCCTGAAGCAGTTAGAGGGATGTCATTTGAAGGTAGGGTCAAATTCAGATCAGAATTTTTTTTGAAATCGATAATTTGCAAAAGCTGTAGAAAAGTCAGCTGAAAAAGTGCCAACTTGTGGTTTAAGATTAACAACTATCAAAAACAAAGTTCTGACTTTATTATATATAAAAATACTCTTTTTAGTCTAAACTGATCTGTTTATATTCTTTACATTTATTTTGGCAGAAAGCAAACAATTAAAATAATTTTCTGTCAAAAAGACAGCCCCTGGAAAATGGTCAATACCAAGTCATCAAGCGTCATTCTGGCAGAAATAATCTACTTCCATTACCTGAAATCTCTACCACATGGAATAAGTTAACACCTTAGATGACACCAAAGTCCATATTTCTAATGAAACTACATGAAAATGTCAAATAAAGTAAGCATCTGTTTCAATCAGAGCCAAAATTTTCAAGTCAAAGTACACATGTCGCAGGATGCTCATTAAGGGAAATTTGGGTACTAAAATCTGGCAAGCAGATCACCACTGACACCGCAGCTTCAGCTTTTAACAATTTCACTTTGACAAAGTCATTAGTTCACTGAATTCAGTCACTAAAATGATGCAGCTAAGATGACAATGTTACAAAGTTTAAACTGCAGTGAAGTAACAGAAAAAAGCAACATACTTTTGGAATTCCCATTCTCTGTTATCCAGTGGACACACTTGCCGAGTCTTCAACCATCGAGAAATGCAATGAAAGTGAAAAGCATGCTGGAAAAAAACAGCATTAAAATAAATTAACTTTTTGTTATACAGTAAGTATGTTCATTGTAATGACTTTGCTTCTTTTCAAGATCCCTTCACTAAGATTAAACTCGCACCACAATACGCCATAACAGAAAATCCAAAGAGAGAAGCTGCAACAGAATTAAGTCCACACAATTATACTCTTATGAGCAAATGACTAGGGAGTTCAGTATTAACCACCCTCTAACGTAGCACTAACTAACATACAGACTTCTAGGCATGATGAGTGCAGTGATGATACAGGGGCAGGCTTTAGGTTAGGTCTACCGAGTCTGTCCACCATTAGAAAAGACATGAGAATTTGGAGGGGGGGGGGGTGGAAGTGGGTTGTTAAAAGTGGATGTACTAGGATAATGAAGATTCACCATCATGATAAAATTACATAACTTCTGTATTTTACATTATCTCAGCCACTCACTTTGACAGAAGGGGCAGACCTGGGACAGACATCCTTGAGACTAGCAGTCCCAAAGGAAGATGAACACCCAAAGATCACATCCAATTTACGATGTTTGGCAAAGCTGTGCAACACAGACCATATTGCTGCGCCAAATATATCATCTACTGAAGAATTCTTGAAGATGGCTACAGAAGTTGCGATGGATCTTGAGGAATGACCTTTAGGTTTTGCCAACATGGTTCTGTTATTAGACTGGTATAAAACAGCTATACATTTGGACAAGAAGACTTTCGAAACCTACTATCCCAACATGGAAGGTGCATAAGAAATAAATAGTTGGTTGGTGCATAAGAAATAAATAGTTGGTTGCCGTCATTTCTAATTGTCTTGGTATCATCCAAGTAAAAATATTGTTGCTTGTGAGCATACAAGGAGTGTAATAAGAAGTTATGTACTCACCATAACGTTCCATCTGAGTAGGTGACTTCATTTGGATGCAACCTGTGGGATTCGGATCCGACATCGGATCCGAGCCGGCAATTCATAAGCTTTAGGATCCGAGCTCCTAGCTCCTCCCTTTACCCATAATCCCCTGCTAAGCCCTGACTGACCTCAGATTGAGTTTGCCCTGTAAATACCAGTATAACAGAATCCTGGGTAAACCAGGACTAATAGCGCCTTGAAAGGTCAGGGGGATGTAGGGGGGATGGTTGCATCCAAATGAAGTCACCTACTCAGATGGAACGTTATGGTGAGTACATAACTTCTTAATCTGAAGTAGGAAGACTTCATTTGTCTGCAGCCTGTGGGACAGAGTCCCCAGCTACCTGGACCTTGGGCGGCCGTCATGGAAGGATGTTCCGGAGCACTGCAGAGCCAAAGGATGCTCTCCCTCTGGAAACAACGTCCACTTTGTAATGTGAAATGAAAGTATGAGATGAGGTCCAAGTGGCTGCTGCACAAATATCATCTAATGGTACTTTAAAGGCAGCAGAAGTAGATACTGCTCTTGTAGAATGTGCTGTAATTCTCTGAGGAGCTGGCCTTCCTGAGGTGTCATAAGCCTGCAAGATACAATTAGAAATCCACTATGACAAGGTGACCTTAGAGACTACCTTACCCAGTGCGAATTTTGCAAAGGAGACGAACAGTTGATCGGATTGTCTATGACCAGCTGTTCTCTGAATGTAGAAACGCAGTTGTCTATGAACATCTAAGGAATGCAGTTTATATTCTCCTTTGTTTTTATATTTGGGAAAGAAAACTGGCAAATTAATGGATTGGTTAATATTGGATTCGGAAGCAATCTTTGGAAGAAAGGAAGGACTGGTCCTGAGGGAGACCCTATCAGGAAAAAAGGAGAGATAAGGTGGTTTGACGCACAGAGCTTGGAGTTCTGAAACTCTTCTAGCTGACGTAATGGCCACCAAGAAAGCAGTTTTCCAGGAAAGATACTTCAAGTCCACAGAGGCTGCAGGTTCAAAAGGAGGAGCGGTTAGGGACTGCAGCACTAAAGATAAGTCCCAAGGTGGTATGGCTTCCTTAACAGGAGGTCTTAAGAGGAAAGCACCCTTAAGAAAGGTTTTACAAATTTTTGCAGCCATGAGAGGTGTCGAGTCATGACTCACATGGTAATGAGAAATGGCTGCCATCTGTACCTTTACCGTCGAAGAGCTTGCTCCTTGTTGGAAAAGGTCTGTCAAGAAGTCTAGTACCGCAGAGAGCGGCGCGGAAAAGGGATCAAGATTTTTATGTTCCGCCCAAATAGAGAACCACTTCCATTTGCTTCAATAAACCTTCCTAGTAGAAGGTTTATGGGCAGCCACTATGATGGCTATCACTGGTGAAGAGATACTGGGAGTCCTGATTAGGGATGGAACCGGAGCAGCCAAGCTGTCAATTTCAGAGTGTGAAGGTTCGGGATTGGAAGCCCCTGAGGATGGGAAATAAGATCCAGAATTGGATCTAGAATCCAGGGCGGATTCACTCGGTGAGACCATACATAAGGGAACCATGGTTGACGAGGCCAGAATGGGACAATGAGAATCATTCTGCTCCCCAAACTGCTGGCTTTCTGTAATAGTTTTTGCATTAGAGGAAGAGGAGGATAAGCGTATAGGAGACCGGGAGGCCAAGTATGCACCAGGGTGTCTCTCGGGGATTCCCCGAATGGGGGAAGTAGAGCGAAGAAACTGTCGCATTTGGCGTTTGAGGGAGAAGCAAAAAGATCGCAACAGGGTTGCCCCCAGGTGGCAAAAATCTGCTTCGCTACTAGAGAATTGAGAGACCATTCGTGAGGGGAAAGAATGGTGCGACAGCTTGTCCGCTAGAATGTTGGACCTTCCTGGAATGTGCTTTGCCACAAGAAAGCGGTTGGTGGAGATTGCCCATTCCCATACTCTCATGGCCTCTTGACAAAGGGGGTAGGACCTGGTTCCCCCCTGTTTGTTGATGTACCAGACTACCGACATGTTATCTGTCTGGATAGCAATAGTTCCTACAGGAAGAAGGCTGTGTAGTGCTTGCAACGCTAATAGCACTGCCCTCATTTCCAGAACATTTATATGCAGGGAGGTCTCTGAACTGTTCCACGTGCCTTGGACAATCCTGCCCGCTGAATGCCCCCCCACCCGAGGCGAGAAGCGTCCGTGGTCACTGTGGCTAGGGGGAATGCAGTACAGAAGGGTCTCCCTGTCAGGAGGTCCGTCGACTGGAGCCACCAGAACAGGGAGCTCTTGCATGCTCTGCTGATGGCTATCGGGCTGTTAAGAGGAAGGTAAAGCAGGGACCATTGGACCTGGAGGGTCCATTGAAGGATCCTCATGTGTAGTCAAGCGTGGAGGAGGAGTGGGATGGCTGCCGCCATTGAACCTAGGGCCCTCAGGACCATAGCTGCAGTCGGAGAAGGTTCTAAGATGGCCGTGATATGACACCTCAGGTTGGACAGTCGATCTAGAGTGAGGAATGCCCGCATGTTTCTTGTGTCCAATCTTCCTCCTATAAAATCTATAAGCTGTGTGGGGGCCAGGGAAGATTTTTCTCGGTTTATGGTGATGCCCAGCCGAGGGGCTATATGAAGGAAATAGTCCCTGGCTGAGCACAGAAGATGCCTTGATGACGCTGTAAGGAGCCAGTCGTCCAGGTATGGAAACACCTGCATTCCCTGGAGTCTCAGGTGGGCCGCTATCACTGCAAGTACCTTGGTAAACACCCTGGGGGCAGAGGTGAGACTAAAGGGAAGGACCCTGAACTGGTAGTGACTGGCTTCCAGCCGGAAGCGAAGGAACCTCCTGGACCGTCTGTCCATTAGAATGTGGTAGTACGCGTCCTTGAGGTCTATAGAGCACATCCAATCGTTCTCCCGCAAAAGGGGGAGGATAGATTGTAAGGTGACCATCCAGAATTTTTTTTGGTTACAGACAGGTTCAGTTGTGACAGGTCTAGGATCGGTCTTAAGTCCCCCGTCTTTTTTGGCACCAAGAAGAACCTGGAGTAAAACCCTGATCCGGTCTGATCTCGGGGGACGTGTTGGATGGCTCTTTTTGTTAGCAGCTGTGCAATTTCCACAGCTGCTACCTCCCGTTGATCGGGTGGTACATCAGGGAGGTTTTTGGATCTGGGAATCCTGTGAAGGGAGATTGAATAGCCTCTGGATATCACCCGAAGCACCCAACGGTCTGACGTGATTGACTCCCATGATGTCAGGTGCCTCAAAAAACGCCCCCCGACTGCCTCCAGAGAGGAGCAGCCGGGTAACCCCTCAGGGGTGCTGCGTGGGTCTGTCAGAGAAAGGTTCTGTGGACCCAAAGTTCCTAGGAGCCCCTCTGCCTCTAGGACGGCGAACTCCCTGTCTTCCTCTGCCACGGAAGGACTGGTTGTCCGGAGCAGGTTGGGATTGCTGCGATTTCTGGAACCACATCTTCTTCTGTCCCTTTTGGTTCTTCGAGAAGGACCTCTAGGGAGCTGAGAAGCGGAATCAGACTGCAGACAGCGTCTTCCCGTCCTTTTCGCTCTGGACAAGTGTTTCGCGAACCGTTTTGCCAAAAAGGGCAGAACCATCGAAGGGGGCATTCGCGAAGGTCGCTTTGAAGGGCTCCGCAAAGTCACAGTGCCGGAGCCAGGCCTGGTGTCTCATAACAAGGCCCGATCCGCTAGCGCTAGCGGCTCCCTCTGTTGCGTGAGATACGAGCCGCATAGAAGTAGTAGACACTGCTCTGAGAGTGGCCATACGGGTGGAGTACACTTGCTTGTCTTCCGCCGATATGGACTCCGGGGGAGATGCAGCGTATTCCTTAATCAGGTCTCGCTGCATCCTGATCACGTGTGCCATATAGTTCAGCGCCCTCAGGGAGAAGGTTGCTGAACTAAAGACTCGCTTCCCAATGCAATTCATCGAGCGGGATTCCTTGCTTGGGGGATGCATACAGGGACTCTCCTGATCCAATTCCCTCTTTGCGGCTGCAGCCATCAGCATGGCATCTACTGGGGTTCCCTTACTCCAATGTGTACGGTCCGATGGGGGACTAAGAATCCGGTCCGGACGTTTGGGAACAGGCTCTACGGTGTCCGGGTCCTTCCACGCTCTGGTGGCAATAAGGTCCACCAGAGGGTCGGCAGGAGGGGACACCCAAGAGGTAGACGGGCCCGCCTCAAATGCCTCCAAGAACACAGACTCATCCGAGGAGGCCTTGGGGCCAGACCACCCCCCCCCCCGATCCTTAACATTTCCATAACGTCTCCAAAGGAGACATCTTCTGGGGGTGATCTTGGGGAGCCCTCCCCTTCCTCCAAGTCCGTGTCTTCAGTAATAGACTTGGGGGAGTCCACGTGCCTCCTCTTACACTTATGCTTACGAGGCACTTCCTCGGGGGGACTATCCGAGGAGTCCTCGCCAGCAACCAGTTGTTCCAAAGGAACCACTTGGGACATTGAGGCGGGCTGTCCCTGAGACCGGCTGATGGCAGCCTGACCCAGCTGCGAGGGAGTGCGGGATGGAGCCAAGACAGGGACCGGGGGTCCGGATGTCCTCGACAGAACCCTCTCCACAACGAAGGCCAAGGGGAAGCCGACTTCTCTAAGACCAGAGAGCCGACCCCCACTTGGATCCGACGAAGGGATCAGAACCGGAGCAGAGACCGTCGGATCCGAGAGACCGGTGCGCTCCGACCTAGATGGAGTCGAAGAGACACCGGCTCCCTCGGATCCGAGGCTAGGCCCACGGCTCCGAGAGGTCGGGTCCGAAGTACCCGAAGCACTCAAGGGAGGGATCGGATCAGAGGTGCGCCGACCAGTCGGATCTGACCCACCCCCAGGTCCAACACTGCCCGGCACCGAAAGCTCCGAACCCGGGAGTCGGGTCGGAGAAGGAGCTATGGGGGGCGAAAAAAGGGGTCGAAGCCCTTCCCGGATGGGGGGGGCCAGGAGCAATCCCATCTGCATCTGGGCCTGGATGAATCGCCTCATCATCCGGTCCATATCAGCGTCCGACATAGAAAAAGTTGACCTGGACGAGGCCACCGAGGCGGATCTAGAGTGTCGCCTCGACGAAGGTCTAGTCTCCACCTCCTCGGGTCCGGGAGAGAACAGAGGGGATCGGAGCCGAGGAGGAGGAGATTTAGAAGCCAGAGGGGAAGCACGCTTAGGCGGCGGGGCCAAGACAGAGGCCTCAGCCCGCCGCTTATGGTGCCCCTCTCTGTGCCTCTCCTTTTCCCTCCTGGTCTCTCTATCCTCCGGTTTCTTAGCGGGAGACTGAGTCCCTGCCGGAGGAAGGGAGACCGAAGTAGCCACTGGTTGAGTAGGGAGGATAGCAGGGGCCGAGGCCGAAGCCGATTCCGGAGGGAGAAGTCCCGCCAGAACCAACTTCGACCTCCGCTCCCTTAAAGCCCGGTGGTTGAACCCTGCCACTAATGGTACAACCAGATGACAGGTGTTCAACCCCCAGGCATCTAACGCACTGAGTGTGGCCATCAGCCGGGGAAAGCTTATGGCCACACTCGGTACATTTAGAAAATATAGCCTTGGGAACTTCAGACATAGCTACGCCCTAACAGGCCCTAAAAAAAACACACACACACAACAAACACACACTAAAGGAACACCCGAGAAGGTTAACTAAGGAAGGGAGGAAAGCCTAAACAAACACACTAACTAAATAAGAAAAAATATAAGCAAAAAAGATGTCACCAATTTCCTTTCGCTATGGAGCTCGAAATTCCTGTCAGCTATTGAAAGCGGCAAACGAAATCTGAGGTCAGTCAGGGCTTAGCAGGGGATTATGGGTAAAGGGAGGAGCTAGGAGCTCAGAACCTAAAGCTTATGAATTGCCGGCTCGGATCCGATATCGGATCATAATCCCACAGGTTGCAGACAAATGAAGTCTGCCCACTTCAGATCAAATATTTCATGTATGTAAAAAAGATGGAGGAATGATTTGGAGAATTCCAAGCCATCCTTTGGCAAGAAGGACAGATAATTCCTCATGGAAATCCCATCATTATGGAACAGTAAGTGTGGCGGTTTAGAAGACGGATCACGCAACTCCGACACCTGTCTGGCAGAGGTAAATCAATACCAAAAAAGTACAGTTGTGTACACTTACCATAAATGAAGATGTTAGAGTGTCTTCACTGTTGCAGTCATCACTGTAGGGCTCTTCCTGCCAGCAGGCAGCCCTCGGTCGGCCAGAATCCAAAAGTCTGGGTCCGGCGTCGGCTGCTCAGTCATGTTCCCTGACGTCAGAGCGCCAGGAGTACAAAGATGCCAGCCGACGCCATGTTCTCCAGTTTTTCTTGCTCCAGATGTCAGGTGCCCAAAAGTGAAGGCTAATAGTAAAACAAAAATGTAACATACAACAAACCCCATACCCTGTAGCAAATACACCTCACAAGGGTGAAGTAGGAAACCACACTAATGAAAATATAAGAGGGGACTGGAGGGTGGGTAACCCAGACTGCAACAGTGAAGACACTCTAACATCTACATTTATGGTAAGTGTACACAACTATACTATGTTCATCGTGTTTCACTGTTGCAGTCATCACTGTAGGGTTGAATCCCAAAGCTGAGATAAAGGGTGGTGGTTAGAGAGTAGAAGGGACGGCTAGAAAACCCTGCAAGACTGCAGAAGCAAAGCCTGCCCTGGACTTAGAGTAAAGAGGGAGATTATAGAGCTTAGAGAAAGTATGCACTGAACTCAAAGTTGCAGCTTCCAAAATGTCTTTGGTAGGTACTACCCTGAGAAAGGCAGCTGAAGTAGCAGCAGCTCTGGTAGAGAGTCCTAATTTTTCCTGGGATTTGCTTTCCATGATGAGAGTAACAAAATCTGATTCCATGAGCAATCCATATAGAAATGGTCTGTTTTGAAATAGCTTTGCCTTGGGAATTTGTTGCATAAGAAATAAACAGTTGCTCTGTTTTCCTGATATCCTTGGTTCTGTCCAGGTAAAAACGAAGTTGTCTGTGTACATCCAAGGAATGCAAGATCCTTTCCCCCTTATTTTGTGGATTAGTGAAAAAAGTTGGCAGGTGAATAGTTTGATTTAAAGCCACTTTGGAAACCACTTTAGGCATGAAAGTAGGATTAGTCCTTAAAGACAACCTATCTTGATGAAAAATAATATAAGGTTCTACAACCATAAGTGCTTGCAACTCCGAGACTCTCCTGGCTGAAGTCAAAGCCAGTAGGATATAGCTGTCTTCCATGATAAATACTTAATATCAGATAGTTGAGGTCCCAGGCAGGTATGGGTGGTGTCCTAGGGGGCCTTAAATTCTTTGTTCCTCTGAGATATTGTTTCAGAAGTGGATGCGAAAAGATTGGAGGATCTGTACTGTAATGTGTAGAGAGAGCTGAGGCATGTATTTTTATGGAGGAGAAGGATAAACCCTTATGTAGCATGTCTGTCAGGTAATGTAAAATCAATGGGATATTAGGAATGAGGGGATCCAAATCCTGAGCATACATCCAGGTGCAAAATCTCTTCCATTTACCTGCATAAGATTTTCTAGTGCTAGGCCATCTGGCTTCTAAGATGACATCCATGACCTGTTTGGGAAGGGTAGGATTAATCATAGACCCTGAAGACGCCAGGCTGCCAGGCTGAGAGTTTTGATATGAGAGTGCAGAACTTGGTCCTGGTGTTGGGACAAAAGATTTGGAATCTGAGGTAGAATCCAAAAAGGCTCATGGGATAGACTAATCAACGTTGAGTACAAAAATTGACGAGGCCAATTTGGGGCTAGTAAGATCTTGGGTTTGTCCTGCTTGATCTTTAATAACACCCGTGGAAGAAGAGGTAGTGGAGGAAAGGCATACCCAGAGAGGTTCCTCCAACTGAATGAGAGAGCATCCACTTTCCATGCTAGTTTGTGAAATGTCCTTGTGCAAAAAATCTGTAACTGGTGGTTGAGGGGGGATGCAAATAGATCTATGTCCGGGCAGCCCCAGGCTTCTGTAATCATCTTGAATATTTGGGTGTCTAGCATCCACTCGTGTGGGTCTGACAGATTCCTGCTCAGGCTGTCTGCCAGAATATTTGGTTTCCCTGGCAGGATCTGCGCTTGTAGATCCACTTTGTAAGCTAGAGATGTGTTCCATAGGGTCATGGCTAGTCCCTGCTCAGGCTGTCTGCCAGAATATTTGGTTTCCCTGGCAGGATCTGAGCTTGTAGATCCACTTTGTAAGCTAGAGATGTGTTCCATAGGGTCATGGCTAGTCTGCAAAGAAGGTAGGAGTGTGAACCCCCTTGCTTGTTTATGTACCACATAACTGTGGTGTTGTCTGTCCGTATCAGTAGTGGTCCTGGCTGTAGAAGATCCCGGAAAGCCAAGAGGGCATTCTGTACAGCTAACATTTCTTTTAAATTGATATGTAGGTGCTTCTGATCCTCTGTCCAAAAACCTTGCAGGCCTTTCCCCTGCAAGTGGGCTCCCCATGCGTAATCCAAGGCGTCTGTGGTTAACACTTGGCTAGCTGGAGGCAGACTGAAGGCTTTCCCTTTGTTGTGAAGACATGCCATGGTCCACCAATGGTATTCCTTTTGTAGGCAAGGCAAGACAGCAATCTGTGTGTCTAGACTGTGGCAATGCTGGGACCACACACTTGTTAGGTACCATTGTATTTTTCTCATATGTAGTCTTGCATATGGTAAGAGAAGGATGCAGGAGGCCATGTAACCCAAAGCCTGCAGGAATTTCCTTGCAGTTAGCAGAGACATTAATGCCAAGGTTTGGAAAGTTGGAAACAGCTGTAGTTGTTTTTCGGATGTCAGGAATGCCATCTGGGTTGTTGTGTTTAGAAGAGCACCCAGAAAAGTTATCGGTTGTGTGGGTGTCAAATTTGACTTTTTTATGTTCACAGTGAATCCCAGGTACTTGAGTAGATTTTGAACAAATTCCAGGTGCTGGACTAAGACATCCTTGCTGTCTGCTTGAATAAGGCAGTCGTCCAGATAAGGGTAAATTTGAATTCCCTTGAGTCTGCAATAAGCAACTACTGGTGCCAGGCACTTGGTGAAGACCCTGGGCGCAGTAGACAAGCCAAAGGGCAGCGCAGAGAATTCGTAATGTTTCAAGCCGGCCTTGAACCTGAGGTATTTTCTGCACTCCTGTCTGATAGGGATGTGCAGGTAAGCCTCCTTTAAATCCAATGTCACCATCCATGCATTTTTGCTCAACATTGGCAGGAGCTGCTGCAGAGTAAGCATCTTGAACTTTGGTATCTCCAGGAAAGTATTTAAGACGGACAGATCCAGGATGGGTCTCCATGAATTTTGTTTTCTGGGAACTAGAAAGAGCCTTGAGTAAAAGCCTTGCCCCGTCTCTGATTGTGGTACCAGTTCTATGGCCCTCATAGCCATGAGGGGATCCCACCTGGTTTAATGACTCTGCCCATTGGTGTTTTGGTAGGTCTGGCCATCCGTTTGGTCTTGGCAAGGTACGAAAGTGGAATTTGTAACCTCTTGAAACTACATCCAGAACCCACTTGTCTTGGGTTATGCAAGTCCAATTTTGTTGAAAAATAGAGCGTCTTCCTCCTAGAGGGACTTCCAGGAGAGACGTTCCTGGAGCCATGCAGGGGGAGTCATTGAGCCTGTTTTCTATAAGATTGAGGTCTGTCCTCTCCACCCCTGGGGGTGGAAGCACTCCACTGTCTAGGTCTGTAAGAGGTCTGTGCTTCGGCCCTCCCTCTGGAGCGCCTATATCTACCCCTCTGAGGCCTGTCTGAGCTGGGAAAGGACCAATTTTTTGTTGGTCAATTTCTGCTAAATCTTGGGGGCTGAACTTGTAAGAAATCCTTAACAGTTTGCATGGATTTTACCTTGTCCTCCATTTTCTTTATCAACTCTTCAGCCTTAGACCCAAACAAAACATTATGCTGAACAGGAGCATCCAGTAACTTTGCTTTCACTTGATCAGGTAAATTTTGTTCCTTTAGCCAATCATGCCTTCTAATGACTGTGCCAGTGGCAGCTGCCCTGCATGAAGCCTCCAAGGCATCAAAACCACAGTGTAAGCCATGCTTCCCCACTTGCTCAGTAGCATGCATCAAATCGTGTAATTCCTTATTATCTGCACATGCAGAAATGGTACCTAGCTTTTGTTTCATAACAGACAGCAGAAATTGCTGACATTTTAGCATATGAAATTGACAATTTAAAGCCCTAATGGATAAAGTAGCAGAAGTGTACACTTTTTTGCCCCATCTCTCTAAAGCTCTAGAATCCTTATCTGACGGAATAGGGTTTTTAAAAGAGGCGGCCTTAACACCCTTAGGGCCCTGAGAAATGGTTTCTGGATCAGCAGCAGGATTTTTGTAAAGGAACTGGTGGGAGTCAGGGACCCTGTAATATCTGTCAGGCTTAGCAGGGGCTGGAGGAAAGGAGTCAGGAGTTAAATTAGCCTCAGAAAAGACATCATCCACAATATCCAAAATAGGAGGAATAGCCAGGGGTCTGTGTTGGGGAAGAAGAAGGAAATCCCTAAGCCTTCTCTTAGATTCAGAGTACTCCTGTCCTTCCTAGTAAAAATGTTCCCTCATGTCATGTAAAGTTTCCCCAAAAGAAAAATTCTCAGGGGGAGAAGCTGATGGAATGGATTCCTCAGCATCAAAATCCTCATAAGGAGGGAAAGTATATTCCTGTTCAGAGGAAGACACTGAAGAAATAGATGCCTGATCAGAGGATTCATAATCCAATTCTTGCCTTGACCTTTTGTCTGGAGGGGGATGTGAACCCCTAATCATGGTTAGTAAGTTCTCCACCATTTTAAGCAGCTGTTTGTGAGATTTGGGTCCCGGATCAGAAGAGGCCTGGGCTGGAGTCTTTGATTTCGAAGGAGTCTTCGCCTTTGTCTTTGGCTTTGCCTTTATCAGAAGCTGTGTAGGCCTGAAAACCCCCTCGGAAGCCGGTACCTGCACAGCGGCTCCGGAACCATCTGAAGGAGCATTGTCCGAAGGTCCTGCAGCTGGAGTACTCAAAGGCCTAGTTGGCTCCTCGTGGGAGTCCGTTTCGGCAATCGGTTCTGAAATGGCCAACGACAGGGGCTGCGAAAATGCCTCGCTGACGACGGCCGAACCTGTTACTGGCTCTGCTTGTAAACCATCATCTGATTTGGACCTCGGAGGCCTGTCCTTAATCCTTGCGTCATTTGTGAACTCCGGTAGTCGGAAGCGTGTCTGACGACATATTATAATTAAATCGCCTGCCAAAGTAGTGAAAAGCAAAACCGTACCTCCGCTTATTAGTACGTTGGTTAAATCTAGCACAAAACCGACAACTAGCTACATCGTGGTCAGGGCCTAAACAAGGAATACAGTAAGAGTGGAAATCCTTATGAGGTATTTGCTTCCCACAAGAAATACAATTATTAACTTTTTCTGACATCGGACTGGAGCAAGAAAAAAAGTTTCCCCAATGGGGTACTTAGCTTTGAGAAGAAGTAAGTCTTCGGAATGAAGCACGAAAAAATATCAGGAGTCAGCCGACCGGCACTTGCGAACCGCTTCCACCGCACGGCAAGAAAGACTGGGCAACATGGCGTCGGATGGCAGCTTTGTACTCCTGGCACTCTGACGTCAGGGAGCATGACTGAACAGCTGACGCTGGACCCAGACTTTGAGATTCTGGATGACCGAGGGCTGCCTGCCGGCAGAAAGAACCCTACAGTGATGACTGCAACAGTGAAACACGATGAACTTTAGAGTCTTCCAGGATAAGCACTTCAAGATGGATAAGGAAGGTGACAAAAAAGAAAAAAAAAAGTTAATACTCCCAATATGAAACTGAGGTTGCATGAAAGGATGGGGCTCTTAATGGGAGCCAAGAGAAAAATTACATTAAGTAAGCCCTTGCAAACGTTCTGCACTGCCAGAAACGAAAAATGGAAACTCTGGTAGAAATTAGAGATGGCAGCAAAGACAGGTGAAGAGTTAAGATAAAACCTAAACACTGAAGGATATGGAGCAAAACAGAGAAGAGATCTAATCCCTGAAGGAATACCCAAAATGATTTTTCCCTATTTGCTCTTTTAGAATTAAGAGACTTTCTCTGTTAAGAGGAAAAACTTGGATCACTCTGAAAAAGTGTAAGCTGGACCCCTGACCACCACCATAATTCGAGAAACCATGTGATCAGCTTGACGGAAGGAATGTCTGACAGACTCAGCTGGGATACAAAATCCACTTGGGTACCTAGAAGATAAGGCTGCTTCTTGAAATGAGGCCATAATGAGTAAACAAGCAAAAAAAAAAAAAAATTATCTTGGCTAAAAGGTGGCCATGATGTCAACAGAAGCCTTGAAGAGGGATGCTTTATGCAGAAACGCTGTCATTAGCAATAATGGCAGAAAGCCATACAGTAGTCCAGGAGGTTACTGACAGACTAGACTGCCTCTTGGTGTCTACCCTTGTAGAGAAATGAGGGCAAAGTCACTATTGCACTTGGTGTTGGTTGGGGATGCAAGACATTTGCAGCAATATCATTTATGCTAGTGATGGTTTTGCGGGATCACTTGTTATATGAACACTGGGCCAGTATGCATCTGCTAAGCTTGTTTGCTAGATAGCTGGCTAATCTCGGAATGCGTGTTGTTACTATAAAGCACTATAAAGATGTTGCCTACTATCATACTGTCATGGCCTCCAAGAATAGACAATAAGATCATGTCATAACTCCGCCCCTTTCTGGGAAATAAAAAGAATCTGGAATGGACTCAGGACCCCTCTGGTTTGCTGGGGCTGATCTGGTAGGGCCTTCTTGGATGGCTCTTTCTTTTGGAGAAGGTGCACAACCTTTTTTGAAGCTGACCTCTTCCACCAGGGTGGCACATCGGGGGGGGGGTCAGGGGCAACAGTTTTTTTTTTTTTTTTTTTTTTTTTTGAGAAGGGAATCTCATAGCTCCTCATCCAGTTGTCCCATGTAATGGCCAACAATAAGTCTAGGTGACAGCACAGTTTGCCCCCAGACTGCCTTCAGAGAGGAGCAGCCCTTCAAGGATGCAGAGACTGCTTTTCAAATGGAAGGACTTCTGAAGTCGTAGTTTTGCAGAACCCCTCTCTGCTACAGCAACGAAATCCATAAAGGGGCCTCCCATGCTAAAGTTGTCCATATCTGAAGAGAAGTGAAATGGAAAGAGCTGAGATTTTTTAAACCAGAAAACTTTAAACCCCTCCTGGTTACAAAAAAAGATCTCGGAGAGGGGGGGGGGTCTCAAAGTGCTCTCCTACAGCAGACATTTTTGTCCCTCTTCCTCACTCTTCAAAAGTTTGTCTGACTTTAGGCCCTAAAAGGGAGGACCCATCATAAAACAACACAGGATGCCTTGCAGTTAACAAAAAACACTGTGAACATGGCACCTCATTATTATGCCAATGCCCGTTTCCCTAACTGATCCTGGAGAGATTAGAAATCGTCAGCATAATAGCCACTTGAGGCTTGAGTTGCTTGAATGTGTCAGAAGTGGCAGGCTTTCTCAAAGACTCTAGCATCTATTTAACTAGGTCTCTCTGGAATCTGGTTATATCAGTGAGGTAGCTTTACGCTCAGAGGGTGAATGTGCCTGAAGTGCAAAACCATTTCCACATGAAGTCCATTGTTTTACGCTCCTTGTTAGAAGGATGGACTGCTAGACTGTCACTGGACAATTTCCTCTTAGTGGCCAATACCATAACAGTGGATTCTACCATAGGGCCTTTGGTCCAGTGTCATCTGTCTTTAAGTGAGTGAAGAATTATCCATCTTCCTAAGGATACTTTTGGCAATGCCCACTCTGCCACCACTTCCATCGTGAAGTCAGCAGGTTGGATCACCGAAGGGGCAGTGGAGGCGCATACTAAGGCCTTAAAAAGAACCTCATCAGGGAAGGGGGTCAATGGTACAAGTACTCCTTTGCCATATTGTTTTACGGTTTAACCAAATTTGGAGTTTTCAGCAGAAGACTGTAGAAAGCCTCCCCCTTCACAAAAGTCTGTATCCAGTGTGAGAGACTCCAGAAAGTACAGTTGTGTACACTTACCATAAACGTAGATGTTAGAGTGTTACTCACTGTTGCAGTCATTACATTTGGGTTATCTGCTTGCAGGTAGCCCTCAGCCGGCCTGAATACCAGAGTTTTGGATTCCTGCGTTGGATGCTGTCCCTTCTTCCATGATGTCAGGTCGTCAGGGGAATAAAACATGCAGCCGACGCCATTACATCAGTTTTTCTTGCCCCAGATGTCAGGTGCCCCCACAAAGGGAAGCAATTATATGTTATGGTACACCTCCATCAAAGAGCAAATACACCAGAAAGGTTAAATACACCAAACAAGAAGGAAAAGTAGAGCCAAGAGAAGTCAGGGGGCTGGAGGGGAGGGTAACCAGGACTGCAACAGTGAATACACAAGAACATTTACATTTATAGTAGGTGTACACAACTGTATTATGTTCTTCACGTTTCACTTTTGCAGTCATCACATTTGGGTAGATTCCCAAAGCTACGGAAGGGAGGAGGAAGTTAGAGAGCATTAGGGCCAGATATTAAGCCCTGCAAGACTGCAGTGGCAAAACCGGCTCTGGATTTAGAAAAAATAGGCATGTGGTAATGCTTGGTGAAGGTACGTATGGAGCTCCAGGTAGCAGCTTCTAGGATGTCCCTGGTAGGGTCTCCTCTGACTAAGGCTGTAGAAGTAGATGCAGCCCTGGTGGAGTGTGATCTTAGCCCCTGTGGGGTAGGTTTTCCATGGTGCTTATAGCAAAAATGAATGCAATGGGCTATCCATTTAGAAATGGTTTGCTTTGAAATGGCCTTCCCATCTGCCCCTGCAGCAAAGCCAACCAGCAGCTGTTCAGATTTTCTGAGAGGCTTAGTCCTGTCCAAATAAAATCTAAGCTGCCTGTGCACGTCCAAAGAGTGCAGTATTCGTTCTCCTTTGTTTTGTGGATTAGGAAAAAAAGTAGGCATATCAACGGACTGATTTAGGGCCACACAAGATACCACCTTGGGCATAAAGGAAGGATTGGTCTTGAAGGAAACCCTGTCTGCATGGAAGATAATGAAGGGCTCCACTGCCATGAGGGCCTGTAATTCAGACACTCTTCTTGCTGAAGTGATGGCTAGAAAGAAGGCTGTTTTTCAAGAAAGGAATTTCAACTCTGCAGTTGCAGCTGGCTCAAATGGAGGGAGAGTGAGCTTTTCCAATACAAAGTTAAGGTATCAGGCTGGAGTAGGGGCTCTCATGGGGGGGGGGGGTCTTAAAATTTTGGGCCCCCTGAAGAATTACTTTAGCAAAGGGGGGGGGGTGAGAAAAGAGGGGTGGTTCAGTATTATAAAGTGCTGAAATGGCAGAGGCATGAATTTTAATTGACGAGAAGCATAGGCCCTTGTGGAGCATTTCTGTTAAGTACTGAAGAATATAAGGTAAGCTGGGCACCATTGTGCCCATCCCCCAAGTCTGGCTCCAGGAACAGTATATTTTCCACTTTTCAGCATAGGATTTTCTAGTACTAGGCCTCCTTGCCTCCAGAATGACATCTAGCACCTGCTTACTGAGGGATGCTATTGGAGAGCTCAAGGAATCAGCCAGGCTGCAAGGTTCAGGGTTTGAAGCGGAGGGTGCAGAATCTAGCCTGCCTGCTGAGACAGCATGGAAAGGGTCTGAGGAAGGTACCATGGTTCCAGCAGTGTCATACTGCGCAAGAGGGGCTACCAGTGCTGGTGTGGCCAGTCTGGTGCAATCAGTATTGTCCTTGGCTTTTCTATTTGATCTTTAGCAGAACCTTTGAGAGGAGAGGCAGAGGGGGAAAGACATAAACAGAGAGGCTTTCCCAGGTAAAGGACAGGGCATCTACTTTCCAAGCTTGACTGTGGGAAGCCCTTGTGCAAAATTTGTCTAATTGGTAGTTCTGAGGGGAGGCAAACAGGTCTATCACTGGAGTCCCCCCATTTGTTCCTCAAGAGGTTGAAAATTTTTGGTTCCAGTTTCCATTCCTGTGGGTCCATGAGCTTTCTGCTCAAGTCATCTGCCAGTGAATTTAGCTCGCCTGACAAGAATTGAGCTTGTAGGTGCACTTGGTAGCTCAAGGCTGTGTTCCACAGAGACATGGCTAGTCTGCAGAGAGGGTATGAGTGGGTTCCCTCCTGCTTGTTTATGTACCGCATAACTGTGGGGTTGTCTGTCTTTACCAATAATTGTCCTGGAAGAATGTGGTCTTTGAAGGCTGTCAGGGAATTCTGTACAGCTAACATTTCTTTTTGGTTGATATGCACATGCATCTGTTTCGGGTTCCATTTGCCCTGAATGCACTGCCCTGCCAAGTGAGCCCCATATGCATAGTCTGATGGGTCTGCTGTTTGGGTTTGGGCGGCAGGGGGTAGAGTGAAAGGGAGCCGCTTGTTGTGGTAGCAGGCCTCTGCCCACCAAAGGAACTCTTTTATACAAGGAGTGATAGGGAATCATTGATTCCAGGCCCTGAGAATGTTGACACCATAGGCTTTTTAGATACCATTGTAGTTTCCTCATATGCAGTCTTGCATATGGAATTAGTAGAATGCAAGAGGCCATGAACCCCAGGGCTTGCAGAATTTTCCTTGCAAATAGCTGGGTCTTTGTGGCCAGTAGTTTGAAGTAGGTTGTCAAATACACTTGTTTCTCTGGAGGGAGGAAAGCCATCTGGGAAATTGTGTTCAAGCTTGCTCCCAGGAATACAATCTGTTGGTAGGGTACTAGGTGAGATTTCTTTTCATTTACGGTGTACCCCAGTGAGGTCAGAAGTTTCTTTACGAATGCCAGATGTTTTAATAGCAGGTCCTGGCTTTCTGCCTCAGACAATCTTCCAAGTATGGGTATATTTGAATATTTCTCTGCCTGCACAATGCAATGGCTGGAGCTAGATACTTTGTGAATACCCTGGGCGCAGTAGATAAGCCAAAGGGAAGTGCAGAGAACTGATAGTGCATGGAGCCTGCCCTGAATCGTAGGTATTTCCTGCAAGATTCCCTTATTGGAATGTGCAGGTAAGCTTCCTTTAAGTCTAAGGGTGCCAACCAGGCATCTTTGCCTAGCATAGGAAGCAGCTGCTGAAGTGTTAGCATTTTGAGTTTTGGGACTACCAAAAAGGTGTTTAGAATAGAGAGGTCCAAGATAGGATGCCAGGAGCTGTCTTTTCTGGGTACCAGGAAAAGTTTTGAATAAAAACCTTGTCCCCTTTCTTCTGCTGGGACAGGTTGAATAGCCCTGATACTTAGAAGAGAGAGAACCGGCTGTTGAGCCTCTGCCCACTGATTCTGGGGTAAGTCTGGCCAACCGTTTGTGGTTGGTAGTGTGTGGAAGTGGAATCTATATCCTTGGAAAACTATATTCAAAACCCATTTATCCTGGGTAATGAGTTAACAGTTTTTTGCATGCAGGGAGAGCTTTCCTCCTAAGGGGGCAGGTAGTTGAGCAGGGCTTGGAAGGGTTAAGGTCAAGTCATTGTGACATTTTTCCATAGGGGGGTGTCTTACTACTCCCTACTTTGGAAGTAGGAGCCCCCCCACTGCTTAGGCCTGTGCGTAGCCTGAGACTTTAACCTAGGTGGTCTGCTGTTCCTGGGTTTGGAATGAGAAGGCGTGGAAGAGACAGGAAGGACCAATTCTTTGAAGGCCAATGCCTACTACATCTGGGAGGCTGTACTTGCAAGAAATCTTTAAGAGTTTGCATAGATTTAGCTTCTTCCTCAATCTTTTTGAGACTTCTGCTTTGTTGCCAAACAGGCGGTCTTGGTTTAAGGGAGCATCCAGTAATTTAGCTTTAACATTGTCTGGCAAGTTTTGCTCCTTAAGCCAAGTATGCCTTCTAAGTACAGACCCAGTGACAGCAGCACTGCAAGATGCTTCTAAAGAATCAAAACCACATTGCAAAGTATGTTTACCAACTTGTTCTGCAGAATGCATTAAATCCTATAATTCTTTGTTTTCAGCACTGTCAGGAATCAAAATCATTTTCTGTTTAAGTAGTCCCATAATATGCTGCTGGTAATTTAACATATGAAACTGGCAATCTGAAGCCCTAATGGCCAAAATAGCAGAAGTGTATACCTTCTTACCCCATCTGTCCAAGGCTCTAGAATCTCTATCAGAAGGGGTGGGATTTTTGGCAGTAGTAGCCTTAATGCCCTTTGGTCCTTGGGAAATGGTCTCTGGATTCACAGTAGGATTCTTGAAGAGAAACTTGTGAGAGACAGGTACTCTGTAATACCCGTCAGGTTTTCTGGGAGCTGGAGGTAATGTGTCTGGGGAACGGCTAGATTCCAAGAAAGCATCATCTACAATGTCCAGAAAGTACAGTTTTGTACCTACCATAAATGTAGATGTAGAGTGCTCATACAGCTGCAGTCATAACAGATGGGTTATATCCGGCCATCAGGCAGGTCCTCTGTCGGCTGACAGAGGACCCGCCTGACGGCAGGATAACCCATCTGTTATGACTGCAGCTGTATGCACGATGAACATCAGGAGGGATGGCTACAGGTTTGTGTTGAGGAAGGAGTTAAGAATTCCCTATGCCTCTTTTTGGAGTCAGAGTAATCCTGGCTCTCCCAGCGGAAATGCTCCCTAAGAGTGTGCAAGGTTTCACCAAAAGAAAAATCTTCTGGAGGGGAAGCAGAGGGAATGGAATCCTCTGCATCAGAATCTTCACAGGTAGATAAGGGCAAATCCTGGTGATCAGAAGCAACAGAAATAAGAAGTTATGTACTCGCCATAACGTTCCATCTGAGTAGGTGGCTTCATTTGTCTGCAACCTTTGGGTCTTGGATCCGATATCGGATCCGAGCCGGCAACTTGTTTCATAGCTAATGGATCCAAGCTCCTAGCTCCTCCCCTCACCCATAATCCCCTGCCAACCCTCCATGACCTCAGATCAAGTTTGCCCCTCTATATGTACCCAAAAGGGTATTCCAATAAAACAACTCGCATAGATCCACTGAAGGCCAGGGGGAAGGAGGGGGGATGGTTGCAGACAAATGAAGCCACCTACTCAGATGGAACGTTATGGTGAGTACATAACTTCTTAATCTGAAGTAGGGATTTCATTTGTCAGCAACCTGTGGGACAGAGTCCCCAGCTACCTGAATCTTGGGTGGCCATCATGGAAGGATATTGTGGAGCACTGCAGAGCCAAAAGATGCTCTCCCTCTAGAAATTACGTCCAGTTTGTAGTGGTTAATAAATGTATGAGATGAGGCCCAAGTGGCTGCCGAACAAATATCATCCAATGGAACTCTAGATTTGAAGGCAGCAGAAGTAGAGATGGAACGAGTGGAATGTGCGCGAACTCCTTCAGGTGCGGGTCTCCCAGAAGCTTGGTACGCTAACAGAATACATTGGGAAATCCAGCGTGACAGGGAGATTTTTGATACTGCTTTCCCCAAATTAAATTTGGCAAAGGAAATGAACAGCTGGTCGGATTGCCTGTGACCAGCTGTTCTAGGAGTATAAAAACGCAGCTGCCTATGAACATCTAATGAATGCAGCTTGTACTCTCCTTTATTCTGATATTTAGGAAAGACCACCGGTAGATTTATGGATTGATTTATATTGGTTTCTGATGCTATTTTGGGAAGGAAGGAGGGATTGGTCCTGAGGTACACTCTGTCCGGATGAAAGATCCAGTAAGGAGGTTTCACAGAAAGAGCTTGAAGCTCCGAAACTCTTTTCGCTGAAGTAATGGCTACAAGGAATGCTGTTTTTTCCAGGACAAGTATTTGAGATCCACTGAAGCAGCAGGTTCAAATGGTGGAGCAGTCAGGGCTTGAAGAACTAGTGAAAGATCCCAAGGGGATACGGCTTCTTTTATAGGGGGTCTAAGCACAAAGGTGCCCTTGAGAAAGGTTTTACACAATTTGGCCGACATCAAGGGCCCTGTGTCATGTCCCACATGGTAATGGGAGATGGCAGCCAATTGTACTTTGACAGTTGAGCAACTAGCGCCTTCCTGAAAAAGTTCGGTTAGGAAGTCTAGTATGGAAGGAAGAGGAGCCGTAAAGGGATCCAGATTATGATGCTCCGCCCAGATGGAGAAACGTTTCCATTTACTGCGGTACACTTTCCTGGTGGAAGGTTTATGCGCTGCCACGAGGATGGCTTTGACTGGTGAAGAGATACTGGGAGTCCTAACTAGGAGTGGAACTGGAAACTGGAGTCAGCTTCAGACTGTCCAGATTTGGGGTCGGTAAGCCCGACGGATGGGAGATTAGATCCTGACTGGGATCCAGAATCCAAGGGGGATTCACTAGGTGAGACCACAGGTAAGGGAACCAAATTTGCCGAGGCCAGAATGGGGCAATGAGGATCATCCTGCTCCGCAACTGCGAGGCTTTCTGTAAGAGCTGCAGCATCAGGGGGTAGAGGAGGATAGGCATAAAGTAGACCGGGCGGCCAAGCATGCACCAGAGCGTCTCTTGGGGTTTCCTGTGGAGGGGGAATCAAAGCGAAGAAATTGTCGCATTTGGTGTATGAGGGAGAGGCAAAAAGATCGCAGCAGGGTTGCCCCTATATTGCGAATATCTGCTTCGCTACTAGTGGGTTGAGAGACCACTCGTAAGGGGTAAGAAGGGTGCGGCTGAGTTTGTCCGCTAGGATGTTGGCCCACCCCAGAATGTGCATTGCAATCAGAAAGCGGTTGGTGGAAATCGCCCATTCCCACACTCTCATGGCTTCGCGGCATAGAGGGTAAGACCTGGTTCCCCCCCGTTTGTTGATGTACCAGACAACAGACATGTTTGTCCGACTGAATTGCAATCGTTCCTACGGGGAGGAGATTCTGAAGTGCTTGCAACGCGTACAGCACCGCTCTCCTCTCCAGAACGTTGATATGCAGGGAGGTCTCTGTATCGTTCCACGTGCCTTGGACAGTCCTGCCTGAATAATGCCCCCCCCACCTGAGGCGGGAGGCGTCCGTGGTCACCGTGGTGAGAGGGGGAGAGGTGCAGAAGGGTCCGTCTGTATGGAGATCCGGAGCATGGAGCCACCATAATAGGGCCCTCCTGCAAGCCTTGCTGATAGCGATAGGGTGATGGAGAGGAAAGGACAGAAAGGACCACTGAAAGTACAGTTTTGTACCTACCATAAATGTAGATGTCCGATAGGTATGCATCTGCAGTCCTTACATATGGGTTGTCCTGCCTCAGGCAGCCCTTCGGTCGGCCGGATTCCAAAGTCTGGGTCCGGCGTCGGCTGATGTCGCCCTCTCCCCGACGTCAGAGCGTCTGGGGTATAAAAGCGTCAGCCGACGCCATCTTCCTCAGTTTTTCTTGCCCCAGATGCCAGGTGCCCTCTAAGAAGGCTAAATTTGGAGAGATGCAAAAAATTCCAAACATGCACAGTAATATAAAACAAATACACCATAATAGATAACCCCAGCTAGCTGTAAGAGGGATAAGTACCTAGGAAATACCACAGAGGGGAAGGAGGGAGGGTAAACCTGACTGCAGATGCATACCTATTGGACATCTACATTTATGGTAGGTACAAAACTGTACTATGTCCTTCAAGGATGCATCTGCAGTCCTTACATATGGGTAGAATACCATAGCTAAACTGGGGGTGGTAGGATCTAAGAAATGGATGGTGTAGCTAAAATGCCTTGCAGGACTGCCGTAGCAAAGCCTGCTCTGGATCTGGAATACAAGGGTAAGTTGTAATGCTGGGAAAATGTATGCACGGAGCTCCATGTAGCAGCTTCTAAAATGTCCTTGGTAGCCACCCCTCTTAAGAAGGCTGTGGAGGTGGCTGTGGCTCTGGTGGAACGAGGTCTAATGTTAGCTGGCACAGTTTTGCCATGAAAAGAGTAACAGAAACGAATGCAATTCCCTATCCATTTTGAAATGGTCTGTTTGGAAATTGCTTTTCCTTGTACACCAGCAGCATATGCTACAAATAGCTGGTCAGATTTTCTGCAAGTCTTAGTTCTGTCCAAGTAGTAGCGCAACTGTCTGTGAATGTCCAGAGTATGCAGCAGTTTCTCCCCTTTGTTTTGTGGATTTGGAAAGAAGGTAGGCAGGTGAATAGCTTGGTTCAGTGAGACCCTGGATACCACCTTTGGCATGAATGAAGGATTGGTTCTCAGTGAGACTCTGTCCTGATGAAAAATAAGAAATGGTTGTACTGCCATGAGGGCCTGCAACTCAGATACTCTTCTTGCTGAGGTTACGGCCAGAAGGAAGGCAGTCTTCCATGACAGGAACTGTAGTTCTGAAGATGCTGCGGGTTCAAAGGGAGGTAGAGTTAATTTTTCCAACATGAAGTTAAGGTCCCATGTAGGCACTGGTGGTTTCCTTGGAGGATTGATGTTTTTAATTCCCTTAGAAACTGCCTTAGGAGAGGATGAGAGAAGACAGGTGGATCAGTATTGTATTCTGCTGAAATTGCTGAAGCATGAATTTTTATGGAAGAGTAAGAAAGGCCATTGTGGAGCATTTCTGCCAAGTATTCCAGGATATGTGCCAAGTTCATCACTGTCGCATCTAGGCCCTTTGTGGTGCTCCAAGTGCGAAATCTTTTCCATTTTGCTGCATATGCCTTTCTTGTGGAAGGCCGGCGAGCTTCCATGATGATGTCCTTCACTGTCTTGGATAGCTTATCCTGGTGAGGAGTCAAGGTATTCTCCAGGCTGTCAGCTGCAAGGTTTTCAGGCCGGAGTGCAGAATTTTGTAATTGTGTTGTGTCAGAAGAAGTGGCCATTGTGGTAGAGGCCATGGTTTCGTGCATGACATGTTCCTTAACAGTGGGTACCAGTGCTGTCTGGGCCAGTCCGGAGCTATCAGAATCACTTTGGGCTGCTCTGTCCTGATCTTCAGTAAGACCTTAGTCATTAATGGAAGAGGTGGGAATGCATACACTGTTAAGAGTATTCCAGCTGAAAGAGAGGGCGTCCACTTTCCATGCTTGTGGGTGGTATGCCCTTGAGCAGAATTTCTTCAGCTGATGGTTGTGGTGGGAGGCAAAAAGATCTATGTCCGGCCTCCCCCATGATTGTGTTATCTGAAGGAAGATGTCTGGGTGCAGCATCCATTCGTGTGGATCCATGATATTTCTGCTTAGGCTGTCCACCAGTATATTGTCTTTTTGTGGCACAAACTGGGATTGCAGCTCTATATTGATTTTTAGGGAAAGTTCCCAAAGATTCATTGCCAGCCTGCAAAGAGGGTAGGAATGGGTACCTCCTTGCTTGTTTATGTACCACGTAACTGTGGTATTGCCTGTCCTTATTAGCAGGTGTCCTTGATGCAGAAAATGTTTGAAGGCCTCGATTGCATGTATCACCGCCAGCATTTCCTTTTGGTTTATGTGCATGCGCAATTCTTTCTGTGACCATAGTCTTGGAATGCATCTGCCCTCCATGTGTGCTCCCCATCCATGGTCTGAAGCATCCGTTGTAATGGTTTGGCTGATTATTGGTTTGCTGAAGGGCAGACCCCTGTTTGACTGGCTTGCTTGAGCCCACCACAGAAATTCCTTTTGAAGGCATGGAATGAGTGGTATCAAAGCTTCTAGGCTGTGACTGTGCTGACACCATAAACTCCTTAGGTACCATTGTAGTTTCCTCATATGTAGCCTTGTTTGTGGGATTAGAAGAATGCAAGATGCCATGTAACCCAGGGCCTGCAGGATTTTCCTTGCAGTCAGCTGAGTTTGTCTTTTCAGATTTTTGAAATAATCCGGTAGTTGTCTTTGTTTCTCTTCCGTGAGAAAAGCCATTTGGGTGGATGTATCTAGTTTCGCACCCAGAAAAGTTATCCTTTGGGATGGAACAAGTCTTGATTTGTGAATGTTGACTGTATATCCCAAAGCCTGAAGTAGGCGGATGGCATAATTCAAGTGTTTTACCAAAGTTTGTTGGCTGTCCGCTTGTATAAGGCAGTCGTCCAGATATGGGTATATTTGAATCCCCTGAAGTCTGCAGTGTGCAATTACTGATGCCAGGCATTTTGTGAATACTCTGGGCGCAGTAGATAAGCCAAAGGGCAATGCTGAGAATTGATAATGCTCTGAACCTGCAAGAAATCTGAGGTGTCTTCTGCAACTTTGTCTGATAAGGACATGCAGGTATGCCTCCTTGAGGTCTAGAGTTACCAGCCAAGACCCCTTGCCCAGCATGGGAAGGAGTTGCTGTAGGGTCAGCATTTTGAATTTTGGCACAATGAGATAAGTATTCAGTGCGGACAAGTCGAGAATAGGCCTCCATTGTTTTTCTTTTCTTGGGACAAGGAATAGTCTGGAATAAAATCCTTGGCCTTGTTCTGTGAGAGGAACCTTTTCTATAGCTTTCATTTGCAATAGGTTGGAAATTTGTTTTAAAGCCTCTGCCCTTTGATTCGGTGGCAGGTTTTGCATGCCTTTTCTTTTTGGTAATGTATGAAAATGGAACCTGTATCCTTTGTCTATTATTTGCAGTGTCCATTTGTCCCTTGTAATACTGTGCCAATTTTTTGAGAATAAAGATAGCTTTCTGCCCAAAGGTGCTTCCAATTGAGCCCTGGTTGGCGGGGTCAAGGTAAAGTCATTGAGTCTGTCCTTGTGCAGCAGTTGTAGGTCCTGCACTACCTCTCTGGTTAGGAGGCTGCCATTGCCGTCCTCTGTAGGAGCCTCTAGCTTGCCCTCTACCTCTGGTACGCCTGTTCTTGCCTCTTTGAAATCTCTCTGTGTCTGGAAAGGACCAATTCTTAGAGGGCCAATTTCTGCTGAATCTTGGTGGTTGGACCTGGAGAAAATCTTTGACTGTTTGCACAGATTTAGCCTTTTCCTCAAATTTCTTTAAGACCTCCTGAGCAGTGGAGCCAAATAACTTTTGCTTTTCCAGTGGCGCATCCAGAAGCTTTGCTTTAACATGATCTGGCAGAGTTTGTTCCTTCAGCCAAGCATGCCTACGTATGACTGCACCTGTCATTGCTGACCTACATGAAGCTTCCAATGCATCATAACCACACTGCAAGAAATGGTTGCTAACTTGCTGGGAGTTATGTACCAGATCCTGAAGTGGCTTGCGATCTGCTTCTGCTTCTGGCACCACGTGGCAAGAAAGACTGAGGAAGATGGCATCGGCTGACGCTTTTATACCCCAGGCGCTCTGACGTCGGGGAGAGGGCGACATCAGCCGACGCCGGACCCAGACTTTGGAATCCGGCCGACCGAAGGGCTGCCTGAGGCAGGACAACCCATATGTAAGGACTGCAGATGCATCTTTGAAGGACATGTAGAAGGGTCCACTGCAGTACCGCATGTTCAGACGGGCGCATGGAAGGAGAGTTATCGCTGCCGCCATGGAGCCCAGCGCCCTCAGGACCAATTCCGCCGGTGGAGCTTCTGACTGGAGGATGGCCCGCACATGAAGTTGCAAATTCCGTAGTCATTCCGACGTCAGGAAGGCTCGTAGATCTCTGGTGTCTATTCTGGCTCCTATAAATTCTATGACTTGTGTCGGGGCCAGAAAGGATTTGTCGGCATTGATGGTGATGCCTAACTGGGGGGGCTAGGCGGATAAAGAAATCTCTGGCTGAGCAAAGTAGATGCCTTGTTGGGACGGTCGGGAGCCAGTCGTCCAGGTACAGGAAGACCTGCATTCCCTGGAGTCTCAGGTGGGCCGCTATCACTGCCAATACCTTGGTGAACACCCTGGGGGCTGTGGCGAGGCCAAAGAGAAGGACCCTGAACTGGTAGTGACCGGCTCCCAGCCGGAAGCGGAGGAACCTCCTGGATCGTCTGTCCATTAGAATGTGGTAGTACACATCCTTGAGGTCTATAGAGCACATCCAATCATTCTCCCTTAGAAGGGGATGAAAAGATTGAAGAGTGACCATTCGGAATTTTTCCTTGGTTACTGACAGGTTCAAACGGGGCAGGTCTGGAATTGGACTCTAGTCCCCCGTCTTTTTTGGCATCAAAAAGAACCTGGAGTAGAACCCTAATCTGAGCTCGTCTTGGGGGACGGGCTGGATGGCTCTTTTTCTTAGCAGCTGCTGAATCTCTGCGGCTGCAGCCTCCCCTCTGATCGGGTGGTACATCGGGGAGGTTCTTGAATTTGGGGACATGAAGTAATGGGATTTTGTATCCTCTGGATATAATTCGAAGCACCCAGCGGTCTGTCGTGATGGACTCCCATGCCACTAGGTGCTCTGAGAAGCGCCCCCCCGACTGCCTCCAGAGTGGAGCAGTCAGGCAACCCTTCAGGGCTGCTGCGTGGGCCGGTCAGAGAAAGGTTCTCTGGACCCAAAAGTTCCTTGGAGTCCCTCTGCCCCTGGGGCGGCGTCCTCCCTGTCCTCCTCTGCCACGGAGGGACTGGATGTCCGGAGCGGGTTGGGAATTTTGCGATTTCCGGAACCACATCTTCTTCTGACCCTTTTGGTTCTTCAAAAAGGACCGCTGGGGAGCAGAGAAGCGGACTCCGATGGCAGACGTCTTCCTGTCCTTCTCGCTCTGGACAAGTGTCTCGCGAACCGTTTTGCCAAACAGGGCAGAACCATCGAAAGGGGCGTTCGCAAAGAATGCTTTAAAGGGCTCCGCAAAGTCACAATGACGGAGCTAGGCCTGACGTCTCATGACTAGGCCCGCTCCGCTAGCTCTAGCGGCTCCCTCGGTGGCGTGGGACAATAGCCGCATAGAGGTATTTGAAATAGATCTCAGTGTGGCCATTCGGGTGGAGTACAATTGTTTGGCCTCCGCCGACATGGACTCGGGGGGGGGGGGGGAGGCAGCGTATTCTTTGATAAGATGCCTCTGCATCCTGATGACATGTGCCATATAGTTCAGAGACCTTACCGAAAAGGTCGCTGAACTAAAAACTCGCTTCCCTAAGTGATCCATCGAGCGGGACTCCTTGCTCGGTGGATGGACTGAGGGGCTCTACTGAGCTAGTTCCCTCTTCATGGCTGCCGTCGTCAACATGGCATCTACGGGGGGACCCTTGCTCCAGTGTGACCGGTCTGCGGGGGGCTTAGTATCCTGTCCAGACGTGTGGGGACTGGCTCCATGGTGTCCGGGTCCTTCCACACCTTGGTGGTAATAAGGTCCACCAGGGGGTCGGCCGGAGGGGACACCCAAGAGGTAGACGGGCCTGCTTCGAATGCCTCCAGAAACACGGACTCGTCGGAGGAAGCCTTGGGGGCAGACCACCTACCTCTGATCCCAAGCATTTCCATGATGTCTCCAAAGGAGACATCCTCAGGGGGTGATCTTGGGGAGCCTTCCCCTTCATCCAAGTCTGTGTCCTCAGTTAAGGACTCAGGGGAGTCCACGTGCCTCCTCTTGCACTTGTGCTTGCGAGGAACTTCCTCGGGCGGGCTGTCCGAGGAGGTCTCGCCAGCAACATCCTGTTCCAATGGAACAACCTGGGACATTGAAGCAGGCTGTCCCTGAGGCCGGGTGATGGAAGCCTGGCCTAGCAGAGAGGGAGTGCAGGGTGGAGCCGAGACCAGAGCCGGGGGTCCGGATGCTCTCGACAGAGCCCTCTCCACTACATCGAAGACCGAGGGGGAACCGCTCTCCCTGGGCTCAGAGAGCCAGCTCCCACTCGGATCCGATGAAAGGATCGGAGCCGGCGCCGAGACCATCAGATCCGAAGGACCAGTGCGCTCCGACCTGGACGGAGCCGAAGGCACACTGAATCCCTCGGATCCGAAGCTCGGCCCACGGCTCCGAGAGGTCAGATCTGACAGACTCGAGGGCAGGGTCGGATCCGAAGTACCAAGTACTGTCGGCGCGGACCCACCCCCTGGCTCTGACGCTGCTCGGCTCTGAACCCGGGTAGCGGGTCGGAGAAGGAGCAATTGGAGCGAAAAAGAGTGTTGAGCTCCCCCCCGAAGGGGAAGGGGGCAAGAGCACTCCCATCTGCAGCTGGGCCTGGATGAATCTTCGCATCATCCGGTCCAAGTCGGCATCCGACATGCTGAAAGTTGATCTCGAGGCCACCGAGGCAGGCCTGGAATGCCGCCTCGATGACCTCGATGGAGATCGGGCCTCCTCGGGCCCTGGGGAGAAGCAAGGAGATCGGAGCCGATGAGGAGGAGACCTAGAAGCAGTGGAGGGAGAAGCCCGCTTAGTTGGTGGGGCCGAAGCGGAAGCCTCGGCCTGCCGCTTGTGGTGCTTCTCCCTCCATTTCTTCCTCCTAGCCTCCCTGTCCTCCAGTGCTTTAGCGGGAGTTTGAGTCCCGGCCGGAGGAAGGGGGACAGGAGTGGCAATGGCCACAGCCTGTGGTAGTGCCACGGGAGCAGCGGAGGCCGGAGCCAAGTCCGGGGGCAAAAGTCCCGCCAGGACCAGCTTCGACCTCCGCTCTTTCAGTGCCCTGGGGTTGAACGCTGCACAAATGGTACAGCCTGAGGTGAGGTGTTCAACCCAAAGGCACAGAGTGTGGCCATCAGCTGGGGAGAGCTTATGGCCACACTCGGTACATTTTGAAAAAATGGCTTTTGGGGCCTCAGCCATACTTGAGAAAAAAAAGTGCTACACAAACAGACAGGCCCCAAAACACAAACACACACACACTCGCTAACGACCAGCGAAGGGAGGGAAAAAACTATGTAAAAAAATATAAAATACAGGGAACCTGACTCTTACACACTTTTTAAATTTAACTATAGAGGAAAGTTAACTAAAATCACACTTAACTGACAATTTCGCTAAGAGCTCAAAGGAATCCAGCCATCCACAAGCACGGCAAACTAGATCTGAGGTCATGGAGGGTTGGCAGGGGATTATGGGTGAGGGGAGGAGCTAGGAGCTTGGATCCATTAGCTATGAAACAAGTTGCCGGCTCGGATCCAAGACCCACAGGTTGCTGACAAATGAAGTCCCTACTTCAGATTATCGGTTTCCTGATCAGAAGAATAGTACAGTTTTGTACCTACCATAAATGTAGATGTCCGATAGATATGCAACTGCAGTCATAACATATGGGTTGTCCTGCCTCAGGCAGCCCTCGGTCGGCCGGATTCCAAAGTCTGGGTCCGACGTCGGCCGATGTCGCATTTCTCTCCAACGTCAGAGCGGCTGGAGTATATAAGCATCAGCCGACGCCATCTTCTTCAGTGTTTCTTGCCCCCGATGCCAGGTGCCCTCCAATGAAGGCTGTAATCAAATTGGAAGACAAAAATAGGTTTCCAGACAATAAATAAGCAATAAACAGATACACCATAACAGATATCCCCAGCTAAGGATAATAGGGATAGGAGTGGACCCAAGGCATAGAGGGGAAGGAGGGAGGGAAAACCCGACTGCAGTTGCATATCTATCGGACATCTACATTTATGGTAGGTACAAAACTGTACTATGTCCTTCAAGAATGCAACTGCAGTCATAACATATGGGTTGAATACCATAGCTTAGCTGGGGGAGGTGGTATGCTCTAAGAAAAGGATGGTGTAGCTATCAATCCCTGCAGGACTGCCGAAGCAAAGCCTGCTCTGGATCTGGAATATAAAGGGAGGTTGTAGTGCTTGGAGAATGTATGCACGGAGCTCCATGTAGCAGCTTCTAGAATGTCTTTTGTAGGCACCCCTCTTAAGAATGCTGTAGAGGTGGCTGTAGCTCTGGTGGAGTGTGGTCTGACATTGGCTGGTACACTCTTTCCATGGAAGGAATAACAGAATCTGATGCAATGCCCAATCCATTTAGAAATAGTCTGTTTGGAAATCGCTTTTCCTTGTACTGCAGGGGCGTAAGCTACAAAAAGCTGATCAGACTTCCTACTGGTCTTGGTTCTGTCCAGGTAGTAGCGAAGTCGTCTGTGAATGTCCAAGGTATGCAACAGTCTTTCCCCTTTGTTCTCAGGATTGGGAAAGAAAGTAGGCAGGTGAATTGCTCGATTTAAAGAAACCCTAGATACCACTTTTGGCAGAAAGGTAGGGTTGGTTCGCAAGGAGACCCTGTCTCTGTGAAAGGTTATGAATGGTGGTATTGCCATTAGGTCCTGTAATTCGAAACCCTTCTTGCTGAGGTAATTGCCAACAGGAAAGCTGTCTTCCATGAGAGAAATTGTAAGTCCACAGAAGCTGCTGGCTCAAAGGGGGGTAGAGTCAGTTTCTCTAGGACAAAGTTGAGGTCCCAAGCTGGTACTGGAGCCTTTCTTGGTGGCTTTATATTCTTGATTCCCCTAAGGAATTGCCTTAACAAAGGATGTGAAAACACAGGGGGATCAGTGTTGTATCTAGCTGAAATAGCTGAAGCATGTATTTTTATGGAAGAATATGAGAGTCCATTCTGTAGCATATCTGCCAAATATTCCAGAATGAGTGGGATGTTCAATAATGATGCATCATGACCCTTGCTGGTATTCCAAATGCTGAATCTCTTCCATTTTGCTGAGTAAACCTTTCTGGTGGATGGTCTTCGGGCTTCTGTTAGTATCCGCTGAACTTCCTTAGAGAGAGATAGATTGAGGTTATTCATGGGATCTCCCAAGCTGTTAGCTGCAGCGTCTGAATGTTGGGATGTACCGTCTTGAAGTTGTTTTGAGTCAAAAGTTGGGGCCATTGGGGAAGGGCCCACTTTTTGTTGTGACATATGCTCCGTAGTAGTGGGTACCAGTGTTGTCTTGGCCAGTCTGGAGCTATTAGGATCCCCTTGGGCTTCTCTGCTTTGATCTTTAGTAATACTGTGGTCATCAGTGGCAGAGGTGGGTATGCATAGATTTTTAGGAAGTTCCAGTTGAATGAGAGAGCATCTATTTTCCATGCTTGTGGATGATATGTCCTTGAACAGAACTTTTGTAGATGATGATTGAGGTGGGAGGCAAATAGGTCTACTTCTGGCCTGCCCCATGTCGAGGTGAGTCGTATGAAGATTTCTGGATGTAACCTCCACTTGTGGGGGTCCAGGAAATTCCTGCTTAGGTTGTCCGCCAGCACATTGTCTTTGCCTGGAACAAACTGGGATTGCAACTGTATGTTTAGGCTCAGTGATTTTTCCCAAAGATTCATTGTCAGTCTGCAAAGGGGGTAAGAATGGGTGCCCCCCCTGCTTGTTTATGTACCACATCACAGTGGTGTTGTCTGTCCGTATTAGCAGGTGGCCTTGCTGAAGTTGTTGTCGAAAGGCCTCGATGGCATGCATTACTGCCAGCATTTCTTTTTGGTTGATATGCAGATGTGTTTCTTTTGGAGACCATTGTCCTTGAATACATCTGCCCTCCATGTGCGCCCCCCATCCTAGGTCTGAGGCGTCTGTGGTCATGGTCTGTGTTATCTGAGTTTTTTTGAACGACATACCTGTGTTTGCCTGGCTTACCGAGGCCCACCATAGAAATTCCTTTTGTAGGCATGGAATGAGCGGTATGGTTGTCTCTAGGTTGTTGCTGTGTTAAGACCATAAGCTTTTTAGGTACCATTGAAGCTTTCTCATGTGTAGTCTTGCTAATGGAACCAGTAGAATGCAGGAGGCCATGTAACCCAGGGCCTGTAGGAATCTCCTTGCAGTCATCTGGGTGAGCTTTGCCAAACCTTTGAAATAATGAGTTAACTTCTTTTGCTTGTCTTCTGTCAGGTAAGCCATTTGAGAGGCTGTGTCTAGTTTGGCTCCTAAGAAGGTTATTTGCTGGGATGGCTGAAGTCTTGACTTTTGGAAGTTGACTCTGTATCCCAGAGCCTGTAGCAATTGTTTGACATAATTCAAGTTTT
Organism: Protopterus annectens; assembly: GCF_019279795.1. Lineage (NCBI taxonomy): Eukaryota > Metazoa > Chordata > Ceratodontiformes > Protopteridae > Protopterus > Protopterus annectens. The sequence continues at coordinate 531,129,187 of NC_056726.1, forward strand.
TTGTCAAAATCAGTTTGTCGTCCGCTTGTATGAGGCAGTCGTCCAGGTACGGGTAGATTTGGATCCCCTGGAGCCTGCAATGAGCAATTACTGAAGCCAGGCATTTTGTGAATACTCTGGGCGCAGTAGATAAGCCAAATGGCAATGCTGAGAATTGATAATGCTCTGGCCCTGCAAGAAATCTGAGGTATCTTCTGCAGCTGTGTCTGATAGGGACATGCAGGTATGCCTCCTTGAGGTCCAGAGTAATCAGCCAAGACCGCTTGCCCAGCATGGGAAGGAGTTGCTGCAGAACTTTGGTACTATGAGAAAAGTGTTTAATGCGGACAAATCCAGTATTGGTCTCCATTGAGTTTCTTTTCTTGGAACAAGGAACAGTCTTGAATAAAACCCCTGGCCTTGTTCTTGTTGTGGAACTTTTTCTATTGCTTTGATCTGCGTAAGCAGAGAAATTTGCTTGATAGCCTCTGCCCTCTGGTTTTGTGGTAGGTTTGGCATGCCTTGTTTTTTTGGCAAGGTATGAAAGTGGAACCTGTATCCTTGGTCTATAATGTCCAAAATCCATTTGTCCTTTGTCAATCTGTGCCAATTGTCTGAAAACAGAGATAATTTTCTGCCCAAAGGAGCTTCTGTTTGCTCCTTGGTCAGCGGAAATAGAGGAAAGTCATTGGGATTGTCCCTGTGGGGCAGGAGAAACCCCTGTGTCACTTCTTTGGTTTGCTGGTTGCCATTGTCGTCCCCTGTAGGAACCCCTGTATTGTCCTCTTCCTCGGCCACGCCTGTTTTTGCCCCTTTGAAATCTTTCAGGATTAGGAAAGGACCAGTTTTTAGAAGGCCAATTCCTGCTGAATCTGGGTGGCTGAACCTGGAGGAAATCTTTGACTGTCTGAACTGACTTGGCTTTTTCCTCAATGGACTTTAACACATCTTTAGCATTAGCACCAAAAAGCTTGTTCTTTTCCAAGGGTGCATCAAGAAGTTTTGCCTTAACATGGTCTGGTAGAGGTTGTTCTTTTAACCATGCATGTCTACGAATGACTGCCCCTGTCATAGCTGCCCTACATGAAGCTTCCAATGCATCATATCCACACTGAAGAAAGTGATTGCTAACTTGCTGAGAATTATGTACAGCCTCCTGTAAAGACTTCCTATCTAAAGGTTCAGGAGAGGCCAAAGTTTTCTGTAAATCATCTAACAGGTAATCCTGACATTGAAACATATGAAAGAGACAATTGAGAGCTCTCATAGATAAGGTAGTGGAAGTGTAAACTTTCTTCCCCCATCTCTCTAATGGCCTAGCTTCCCTGTTGGAAGGCAAAGGATTTTTGGAGGTGGTAGCTGAAACCCCTTTCAGTCCCTGTGAAATTGTTTCTAAATCAACAGCATGGGCCCTAAAGAAATGAGAATGTGTTTCTGGGACCCTATAGTATCTGTCAGGCTTGGCAGGAGCAGGAGGGAGAGTATCAGGGGTAACACTGGAGTCAGAGTATAGATCATCCAAAACATCAAGCATAGGAGGTATAGCTAAGGGCCTGTGTTGGGGCTTTTTAAGGAAGGTTCGAAGGCACTTTCTGGAATCAGAATATTCCTGGCCTTGCCACTTAAAATGCTCCCTCATGGAATGCAGAACTTCCCCAAAAGAAATATCCTCAGGAGGGGAGGCCGAGGGGATGGAGTCCTCTGCATCTGAGTCCTCATAGGTCTGGAAGGGCTCTTCCTGGCTATCGGAGTGAACAGAGTCCTCAGAATCTTCATCTGAAGGGAGAGGGTCAGAGGGTTCAACCCTGGGCCTCTTATCAGGAGGAGGCTGGGATCCTCTCTCAGGATGGGCCTGGGAACCTCTGATCATGGAAATTAAGTCTGCGGCCAAAGTCATGATTTGTGCTTCAGGAGTAGGCTGAGGTAAGGCTTTAGCAGTAAGGTGCTTGTTCTTGCTGGCTGACATGGACATGGGAGGCCTAGCAGCTCCACGTGCAGGAGTGACCTTATCCACAGCAATGGTCTCGGGCATTTCCTAGGTTTCAGTATCCGGAGGAAAATCAATAACTGGCGTCTGTGTGGTCTCCGGTATCGGTAACACAGTGTCTTCGGTTCGGAGCGGTGAAATAACCGCCTCAAAGGGAACCGGGGCACTCGCGGTAGGTTTTGGCGTGGTGTCGGAGGAAGACGCGGGCCGAGGATGTCGGTCCCGGTCTTTTCGTTTCTTAGGAGTCTGCGATGTCGGTAGTTCCGATGGCATGGTATAATCGTATTTTTCGTTGAAAGTCTTCAGCGAACTCCGCCCGGCGCCTGAGTGCGCTTATTGAAGCGAGCACAGGCCAAGACGTCGTGGTCTGTGCCAAGGCAAGGAAGGCAGTAAGAGTGGAAATCCTTATGAGGTATTTGTTTACCACAAGACAAACAATTATTTTATTTTTCAGTAATTTCTGACATCGGCTGAGGCAAGAAAAGGTCCCCAATGGGGTACTTAGCTTTTTTGATGACTTCGGATTCGAAGAATACAGGAGCTGACCGACCGGCACTTGCGAACTGCTTCTGCTTCGGGCACCGCGCGGCAAGAAAGACTGAAGAAGATGGCGTCGGCGGATGCTTATATACTCCAGCCGCTCTGACGTCGGAGAGAAATGCGACATCAGCCGACGTCGGACCCAGACTTTGGAATCCGGCCGACCGAGGGCTGCCTGAGGCAGGACAACCCATATGTTATGACTGCAGTTGCATTCTTGAAGGACATCAGAAGGAAAATCAGTTCTAGGTCTCTTAGAGGGGGAAAGCTGGCTTCCCCTAATTAAGGTAATAAGGTCTTCCGCCATTCTAAGAATTTCTTTTTTAGGCATATGGTTTTGAGCATGCGGTTTGGACGTCGGTTTCCTAGGCGCGGTGCGAGTTTTAGGCCTGGATGAAGAAGATGGCATTGGTTTAAAATGCAAGTCTGTAGGCCTGAATACACCCTCAGAAGCCAGTGCCTGCCTAGAGGCTCCGGACCCATCCAAGGTAGAGACATCCGCAGGTTCCATAGTTGAAGCATCTCATGGCATACCAGACTCCGAATAGGTCTCAGTAGAGACCTGCGAATCTGAAGTAGTGCGTATCAGGGGCTGCGAAAGTGCCTGAGTACTGGCGACTAGCTTAACGGAAGAGTCTTCGGCAGTTTTGGACCTATGCGGTCTGTCTCTGTCTTTATCCTTACGTTTTTTCAGAATATCGGTAGTCGGATGGCTTACCGAAGCCATTTCGGAGTACAGATACAGAGTACCAAAATAATTTGCTGCAAATACAGCTTGACGACGAATAGTTCGGGGGTTGAACAAGGCACAAATCCAACAGCGAGGGACGTTGTGGTCTGGGCCTAAGCAAGGAATGCAGTATGAGGAGCGGGTGGTTGGTATAATGGTTAAGGTGTTTACCTTACAGACACAAGGTGCAGGGTTTGATTCTCACACAAGGTAAAAGGCTAGGCTTAAAATGGCCCACAAGGGCAGTTAGCCTAGTACTAATCTATGAACCTATGAACAAAAATCTTTATGAGGTATTTGCTTTCCACAGGTAAGACAATTGTTAACTTTTACTGACATCGGTTAGAGCAACAAAAAGGATCAGCAACGGGGTACTTAGTTCTTTTGAAGACTTCGGTTCTGAAACTCGAAAACAAAAATTTCAGGAGTCGGCCGACCAGCACTTGCTAACTGCTTCTGCTTCAGGCACCGCAAGGCAAGAAAGACTGATGTAATGGCGTCGGCTGCATGTTTTATACCCCTGATGACCTGACATCATGGAAGAAGAGACAGCATCCGACACAGGAATCCAAGAATCTGGTATTCAGGCCGGCTGAGGGCTACCTGCAGGCAGATAACCCAAATGTGATGACTGCAACAGTGAAAAAAGAAGTTATGTACTCACCATAAAGTTCCATTCTGAGTAGGTAACTTCATTTGTCAGCAACCTGTGGGTATCGGATCCGAATCAGATCCGAGCCGGCAGCTTTATTCAGCTAAGATCCGAGCTCCAAGTTCCTCCCCCTTACCCATAACCCCCTGCCATCCTTTTCTGTTCTCAGATCGAGTTTGCTTAGCATTATAGAATATTACAACCAAAGGATCAACTAAACATCCTAACCTGATGTCATCTGGTACAGAGAGCACAAAGATCCTAAAAAGGGACGAACTACAGGTTAGGGGGACGGAGGGGGGGGTTGGTTGCTGACAAATGAAGTTACCTACTCAGATGGAACGTTATGGTGAGTACATAACTTCTTTATCTGAAGTAGTTAACTTCATTTGTTCATCAACCTGTGGGACAGAGTCCCCAGCTACTTAAACTTGGGAGGTCCTCATGGAAGAATATTCCGGAGCACTGCAGAGCCAAAGGACGTACTCCCTCTGGAAATTATATCCAGCTTGTAATGGGTAATAAAGGTATGGGATGAAGCCCAAGTGGCTGCTGAACAAATGTCATCCAAGGACACCCTGGACCAAAAGGCAGCAGAAGTGGAAATCGATAGAGTAGAATGGGCGTGAACTCCGACAGGTTCTGGTCGGCCAGAAAGTACAGTTTTGTACCTACCATAAATGTAGATGTCCGAGAGGTATGCATCTGCAGTCCTAACAAATGGGTTGTCCTGGCCTCAGGCAGCCCTTCGGTCGGCCGGATTCCAAAGTCTGGGTCTGGCCTCAGCTGATGTCGCACTTCACCCGACGTCATAGCTGCAGTTCAGCAGGTATAAAGGCATCAGCCGACGCCATTTTCCTCAGTGTTTCTTGCCCCAGATGCCAGGTGCCCTCTAGGAAGGCTAAATTTGGATAAATGCAAATGTTTCCAAACAACAGAGAGCAAATAGAAATAAACATGTATATACATATATACAAACAAATACACCATAATAGATTCCCCCAGCTAGCTACAAGATGGGCAAATACCCTAGGAGTACCACAGAGGGAAGGAGGGTGGGTAATCCTGACTGCAGATGCATACCTCTCGGACATCTACATTTATGGTAGGTACAAAACTGTACTATGTCCTTCAAGGATGCATCTGCAGTCCTAACAAATGGGTAGAATACCATAGCCAAACTAGGGGAGGAGGCACTAAGGAGGCACTAAGAGTTTATGGTGTAGTTAAGATCCCTTGCAAAACAGCAGTGGCAAAACCTGCTCGGGATCTGGAGTATAAAGGTAGATTATAATGCTTGGCAAATGTATGCACGGAGCTCCAAGTGGCAGCCTCTAAAATGTCTTTGGTAGCCACTCCTCGTAAGAAAGCTGTAGTAGTGGCTGTAGCCCTTGTGGAGTGAGGTCTGATGTTTTCTGGAGTTGCCTTTCCATGAAAAGAGTAACAAAATCTAATGCAATTTCCTATCCATTTTGAGATTGTTTGTTTTGAAATTGCTTTTCCTTCCATTCCTGTTGCATATGCTACCAGAAGCTGGTCAGTTTTTCTATTGTTCTTGGTTCTGTCCAGGTAGTAGCGCAATTGTCTGTATACATCCAAGGTATGCAGCAATCTTTCCCCCCTGTTCTGTGGGTTGGGGAAGAAAGTTGGTAGGTGTATTGCTTGATTTAATGATACCCTGGAGACCACCTTTGGCATAAAGGTAGGATTAGTTCTCATGGACACTCTATCCTGATGGAAGATAAGGAAGGGCTGTACTGCCATTAATGCCTGTAATTCAGAAACCCTTCTAGCTGAAGTGATTGCAAGCAGGAATGCAGTCTCCCAAGATAAGTACTGTAATTCTGCTGTTGCTGCTGGTTCAAAAGGGGGAAGTGTCAACTTTTCTAACACAAAGTTCAAATCCCATGTAGGCAATGGAGGTTTCCTTGGTGGCTTTACATTTTTAATTCCTCTGAGAAACTGTCTGAGTATAGGTTGAGAAAAGACTGGAGGATCCATGTTGTATTCTGCTGAAATTGCTGATGCATGAATCTTAATGGAGGAGTAGGAGAGACCATTGTGGAAAAGCTCTGCTAAGTATTCCAGGATGTTAGCTAGGTTTGCCAATGATGCATCCACTCCTTTTGTTGCACTCCAAATGAGATATCTTTTCCATTTTGCTGTATAAGTTTTCCTTGTTGAGGGTCTGCGAGCCTCCAAGATAATGTCCCTAACCCTTTGAGATAAATCTGGGTTATTTTTCCTTATGTAATGTTCCAAGCAGCTAGCTGCAGTGTTTTCAAGTTTGGATGCAGGATTTTGAAGTTGTTCTGTGTTAGCAGTAGAGGTAGTAAGGGAAGAGGCCATGCGTGTTCCCGGGACATACTCCTCAGTAGCGGGTACCAATGTTGCCTTGGCCAATCTGGAGCTATCAAGATGATCCTCGGGTGATCTTCCTTGATCTTCAGTAGCACTTTGTGCATCAGAGGAAGAGGTGGGAATGCATATGCTGTCAGGTTTTCCCAACTGAAGGATAGGGAGTCCACCTTTCAAGCAAGTGGGTGGTATGTCCTTGTGCAGAATTTTTTCAACTGGTGGTTGTGTGGGGATGCGAACAGGTCTATTTCTGGCAGTCCCCATTTCCTTGTGATGGTTTTGAAGATGTCTGGATGCAGCATCCATTCGTGGGCATCCGTGGTGGTTCTGCTTAAGATGTCTGCTAGTATATTTTCTTTTCCTGGCACAAATATGGCTTGGAGCTGAATGTTGAGGCTCGGGGCCACATTCCAGAGGTCCATTGCCATCCGGCATAGAGGATATGAATGTGTGCCTCCCTGTTTGTTGATATACCACATGACTGTGGTGTTGTCCGTCCTTATCAGCAAATGACCCTGTTGAAGAAATGGTCTGAATGTCTGAATTGCCTGTTTTACTGCCAGCATCTCTTTTGGATTTATGTGTAGGTTCATCTGGTCTCGAGTCCATAAGCCTTGTATGCACTTGTCCACCATGTGTGCCCCCCAACCGAGGTCTGAGGCGTCCGTGGCGATAGTCTGGCCTGGGTGAGGCCTGTGGAAGGGCAGTCCTTTGTTCAATTGACAGGCCTGGGCCCACCACTGGAATTCTTGCTTCAGGCATGGAATTATTGGAATTTGGGTTTCTAGGCTGTGCTTGTGCTGAGACCATAAATTCCTCAGGTACCATTGCAACTTTCTCATATGTAGCCTGGCATGTGGGATTAATATTATGCAGGATGCCATGTAACCCAGGGCTTGCAGGATTTTCCTTGCTGTAAGCTGGTTCTGCGTTGTTAGTGCCATGAAATAGAGTGGTAGCTGCTTCTGTTTTTCTGCTGTGAGGAATGCCATCTGGTTTGATGTGTCCAGTTCTGCACCCAGGAAGGTTATCCTCTGGGATGGTATCAGCCTTGACTTTTTTGTGTTGACTGTGTATCCCAGGGCTTGCAGCAGGTGAATAACCTTTTTCAAATCTTTTGTTAATTTGTCTTTGCTGTCCGCTTGTAACAGGCAGTCGTCCAGGTAAGGATAAATTTGAATTCCCTGAAGCCTGCGATGAGCAATTACTGATGCCAGGCATTTCGCAAATACTCTGGGCGCAGTAGATAAGCCAAAAGGCAATGCTGAGAATTGATAATGCTCTGATCCTGCAAGAAATCGGAGGTATCTTCTGCAATTTGGTCGTATGGGGACGTGCAGGTATGCCTCCTTGAGATCCAGAGTCACCAGCCAAGACTCCTTGCCCAGCATGGGAAGAAGTTGCTGTAGGGTCAGCATTTTGAATTTTGGAACAATGAGATATGTGTTTAGAGCGGACAGGTCGAGGATAGGTCTCCATTGGTTTTCCTTTCTTGGTACTAGGAAAAGCCTTGAATGAAATCCTTGTCCTTGTTGCATAGCCGGTACCTTTTCTATAGCTCTCATCCTTAGTAAGTGGTCTATTTGCTGTACAGCGTTTGTCCTTTGGTTTGGAGGTAGGTTTGGCATTCCTCTCTTCCTTGGAAGAGTATGGAAGTGAAACCTGTAGCCTTTGTCTATTGTCTGTAAAATCCATTTGTCTCTTGTAATGTAATGCCAATTTACTGAAAATAAGGATAATTTTCCGCCTAAGGGTGCTGCCAGTTGTTCCCTGGTAGGCGGTTTCAGAGCCAAGTCACTGTGATTGTCCTGTAGAAGTGGTAGTTGCTGGATCTGTGGCAGTAGTTCTCTGGCTGTTAGGCTGCCACTGACGTCCCCTGTAGGCACCTCTGGATTGACCTCTGCCTCTAGGGCGTCTATTTCTGCTTCTCTGTGCTCTGGTGGTGTCTGGAAAGGACCAATTCTTGGAAGGCCAGTTCCTACTAAACCTCGGAGGCTGGACCTGTAAGAAATCCTTGACTGTCTGGACAGATTTAGCTTTTTCTTCCACCTTCTTCAACACTTGCTGTGCAGGGGAACCAAACAAACTGTGCTCTTCCATGGGAGCATCTAGAAGCTTTGACTTTACATGGTCTGGTAAGGATTGCTCTTTTAACCATGCATGCCTTCTGATCACTGTACCAGTCATAGCTGATCTAAAGGAAGCCTCCAGTGCATCATAGCCGCATTTTAAGAAATGATTACTGACCTGCTGAGTGTTATGCACCAAATCCTGAAGGGACTTACGGTCTAAAGGTTCAGGCGAGGACAGTTTTTTAGTGAGCTGATCTAACAGAAATTCCTGATACTGAATCATGTGGAATTGACAGTTTAAGGCCCTAGCCGAAAGAGTAGCAGAAGTATAAACTTTTTTACCCCATCTCTCCAATGCCCTAGATTCTCTTTCAGAGGGGAGGGGGTTTTTGGTAGAGGCAGCCACTACAGCTTTGGGGCCCTGTGATATAGTTTCAGGATCTGCAATAGGAGCCTTGTATAAATGATAATGTGTGTCCGGAACCCTGTAGTATCTGTCGGGCTTAGCAGGTGCCGGAGGCAGTGAGTCAGGGGCAGTACAAGCATCATTAAATGAATCATCCACAACTGTAAGTACTGGAGGAATAGCTAGAGGCCTATGCTGTGGTAAATGTAAAAAGGTCCTAAGCCTTTTCCTAGAATCTGAAAAATCCTGGCCCTGCCATTGAAATTGTTCCCTCATAGCATGCAAGGTTTCCCCAAAAGAAAATTCCTCAGGAGGAGAGGCAGAAGGTATGGAATCCTCTGCATCAGAGTCCTCATATGGAGAGTAAGGGTCCTCTGGAGGATTTGTGTTTTCTAAGTCATCAGAGGAATAATCTGAAGAAACTGGCTCAGGGGGCTCTGCTCTAAGCCTCTTCTCTGGAGGTGGGTGAGAGGTCCCGTCAGGGTGAGACTGGGTTCCCCTGATCAAAGAAATGAGATCCTCTGCTAGACTAAGCATTTGAGTACTAGAGCTAGGCCTGTGAGAGGGGGCTTTAGCAGGCACGGCCTTTGAAGATTTAGCTGCTTTAGCCCTGGCAAAAGCCTTAATTGACATGGATGCAGGGGGCCTAGCAGCTCCATGTGCAGGAGTAGATACATCTAAGGGGATAGTATCTGATAAATCCTGAGAAACTGTAACAGCAGGTGGATTTTCAGTAGCAGATTCAGCCATGCTGGAAGAGGCCTCGGTAGAAGGAGGCATGCTTTCGGCCGAAGGAAGAACCGCGGACTCGGCCGAAACCGAGACACTCGCGGTTGGCTTAACCGCGGTTTCGGCTGAAACCGCGGACCGCGAGTGTCGGTCCTTTTCCTTACGCTTTTTAGCTAAATGTGAAGTCGGAGTCTCCGACGGCATGATATAAGCAAAAGCGGAGCCGAAAAACTCCTCTGCAAACTCCGACCAACGTCTAAGCGTTCGTCGGTTGAAGGAAGCACAGGCTAGACAAGCTGCTAAGTCGTGGTCTGGGCCTAAACAAGGTAGGCAGTAAGAGTGGAAATCTTTATGAGGTATTTGTTTCCCACAAGTTAAACAATTATTCACTTTTTCTGACATCGGCTGAGGCAAGAAAGAGTCCCCAACGGGGTACTTAGCTTTTTAGAAGTCTTCGGTAGTAGCAATCTCTGGTTCTGACCGACTGGCACTTGCAAACAGCTTCTGCTTCGGGCGCCGCGCGGCAAGAAAGACGGAGGAAAATGGCGTCGGCTGATGCCTTTATACCCGCTGAACTGCAGCTATGACGTCGGGTGAAGTGCGACATCAGCCGAGGCCAGACCCAGACTTTGGAATCCGGCCGACCGAAGGGCTGCCTGAGGCCAGGACAACCCATTTGTTAGGACTGCAGATGCATCCTTGAAGGACATCTCTTATATGCAAGTAGTATACATTGTGAAATCCATCTGGACAATGTAGCTTTTGACACAGGCTTACCCAAAAAGGGTTTAGCAAAGGATACAAGGAGTTGCTCAGATGTCCTATGATCAGCAGTCCTGTGTAAATAGAACCTCAATTGTCTGTGCATGTCCAAAGAATGTAATTTGTATTCACCTTTGTTTTGATAATTTGGGAAAAAAACGGTAAGTTGATAGATTGATTAATGTTGGACTCAGAGGCGACTTTAGCTAAGGAGGAGGAATTGGTCCTGAGGGAAACTCTATCTTTATGGAAGACCAGATATAGAGGTTTGGCGCAAAGGGCTTGAAGCTCTGAAACCCTTCTAGCTGAAGTGATGGCAATGAGAAAGGCCATTTTCCAAGATAAGTATTTAAGATCCACCGAAGCTGCAGGTTCAAAGGGAGGGCCAGTACGAGCCTGAAGAACAAGGGTTAAATCCCATGGAGGAACTGCATCCTTAACAGGAAAGTACCTTTTACGAAAGTTTTGCAGATCTTGGAAGAAGCTAATGAACCGAGATCACTTCCCACATGAAAATGTGAAATTGCTGTTAATTGGACTTAATGGTGGAGAAGCTGGCACCTTGATCAAATAAGTGTGACAAAAACTCTAATACAGCTGATATCGGGGCTGTAAAGGGATCCATATGTCTATGTTCCACCCAGATCGTAAAACGTTTCCATTTGCTCTTATAGACCTTTCTGGTAGAAGGTTTATGAGCGGCTACTAAAATAGCTTTAACAGAGGAGGAGATACCGGGAGTCCTAGCTATGATTGGAACTGGATCAACCAAGCTGTGAGCTTGAGATTGTCCAGGTTTGGAGTTGTCAACTCCAGGGGGTGAGAAATCAGATCCGGAATGGGATCCAAAATCCATGGAGAATTGACCAGATGAGACCATAGGCAAGGGAACCACGTTTGACGAGGCCAGAATGGTGCTACGAGGATCACTCTGCTCCCCAACCGACGAGCTTTCTGCAAGAATTTTACTATGAGGGGGAGAGGTGGATAAGCATAAAGTAGACCAGATGGCCAACTATGGACTAGAGCGTCTCTGGGGGATTCCCCTGGTGGGGGAAGTAGAGCGAAGTACTCACTGCACTTTGCGTTCGAAGGCGACGAGAAAAGATCGCAGCAAGGTTGACCCCACTTGAGGAAGATCTGCTTCGCTACTCTCGGGTTCAGAGACCACTTGTAAGGTGAGAGGATGGTTCGACTCAGCTTGTCTGCCAAAATGTTGGACCAACCCAGAATGTGCGTTGCTATGAGAAAGCGGTTGGTGGAGATCGCCCATTCCCAAACTCTCACGGCCTCTCGACACAGCGGATAGGATCTGGTCCCCCCCCCCCCCGTTTGTTGATATACCAGACTACTGACATGTTGTCTGATTGAATTGCAATTGTCCCTAAGGAAAGAAGGGCCTGGAGTGCTTGCAACGCTAAAAGCACCACCCTCATCTCTAGGACATTGATGTGCAACAAGGTCTCAGAGTGTGTACACGTGCCTTGGATGGTTCTGCCCATGCAGTGCCCCCCCCCCCCACCCGAGGCGAGAAGCATCCATGGTCACCGTGGCTTGGGTGGGGTCATAGAGAAGGGACTCACTTCCCGGAGATCCGAGGATTGGATCCACCAGAGTAGGGACCTCCTGCAAACCTTGCTGAGGGGGATAGCTGTACTTAGCGGATGTTGCAGGATAGACCATTGGACCTGCAAGGTCCATTGCAGGACCCTCATATGTTTAGACGAGCTAGTGGTGACAGAGATAGCCGCCATGGAACCTAGCGCCCTCAGGACCAATTCCACTGGGGGAGCTGGGGATTGTAAGAGGGCCATCACATGAAATGTCAAAGTTCGAAGCCTGTCCGGAGTTAGGAAGGCCCTCAACAAGTTTGTATCTAGCCTAACCCCTATGAAATCTAAGGTCTGAGTTGGTTGAAGGGAGGATTTCTTGAGATTGTTTGAAATTCCCAGATGAGAGGCCAAGTGAAGGAAGTAATTCTTGGCTGAACAGAGTAGATGCCTGGTGGGAGAGGTCACGAGCCAGTCGTCTAGGTACGGAAAGACCTGTATTCCCTGAAGCCTCAGGTGGGCCGCTACAACTGCCATCACTTTGGTGAACACCCTAGGGGCTGTGGTGAGACCAAAGGGAAGGACCCTGAACTGCTAGTGACTGGCTCCCAGCCGGAAGCGGAGAAACCTTCTGGATCGTCTGTCCATCAAAATGTGGTAGTACGCATCCTTGAGGTCTACAGAGCACATCCAGTCGTTCTCCTGCAGGAGTGGGAGAATGGATTGAATGGTGACCATCCGGAACTTTTCTTTGGCAATCGACAGGTTCAGAGTGGACAGGTCGAGGATTGGTCTTAAGTCTCCCGTCTTTTTTGGCACCAAAAAGAACCTTGAGTAGAAGCCTGATCCGGACTGATCTTGGGGGAGGGGCTGGATTGCTCTTTTTTTCTAGCAGCTGCTTTATTTCAGTGGCTGCTGCCTCCCTTTGATTGGGTGGGACATCCCGGAGGCTTCGGGGGCTGAGTGGGAGATTCAGAAAGGGGATAGTGTAACCTCTGGATATGATTCGAAGCACCCAGAGATCTGTTGTAATGGACTCCCAAACTGCTAGGTGCCTTGAGAAACGCCCCCGACTGCCTCCAGAGTGGAGCAGTCAGGTAACCCCCTAGGGCTGCTGCGCGGGCCGATCCGAAAAGGGTTCTCTCGACCCGAAATTCTTTAGTCCCCCTCTGCCTCTGAAGGACGAGGGGTCCGGAGCGAAACGGGACTGTTTTGATTTCCGGAACCACATCATCTTTTGTCCCCTTTGGTTCCTGGAGAAGGACCTCTGGGGAGCAGAGAAGCGTATCCCGACGGCAGACGTCTTCCGGTCTTTCTCGCTCTGGACCAGCATGTCGCGGACGGTCTTGCCAAACAGCGAAGAGCTGTCAAAAGGGGCATTTGCGAAGGACGCCTTGAAGGGTTCCGCAAAGTTGCAGAGACTGAGCCAAGCATTGCACCGTAAGACAATGTCTGCTCCGCTAGCTCTACCGGCCCCTTCCGTGGCATGGGAAAGAAGTCGCATAGAAGTGTTCGAAATGGACTTGAGTGGCCATTCGGGCTGAGAATATTTTCTTATCCTCGGCCGACATGGACTCTGGGGGCGACCCTGCATATTCTTTGATGAGATCCCGCTGAAGTCGTATCACATGTGCCATGTAGTTCAGCGACCTTACCGAGAAGGTGGCTGAAGCAAACATCTGCTTCCCTATGCGGTCCATCATCTGAGACTCCTTGTCGGGAGGGTGGACCGAGGAACCCTCCTGGGCCAGTTCCTTCTTGGTGGCAGCCGCCACCAACATGGCATCTACTGGAGCACCCTTGCTCCAAACCATCCTATCTGTGGGTGGACTGAGAATTTTGTCTCGTCTCTTTGGTAAGGGCTCCACAGTGTCCCGTTCCTTCCATGCCCTGGTAGTGATCAGATCTACCTGGGGATCGGCGGGAGGGGACACCCAAGAGGTAGATGGGCCTGCGTTAAATGCCTCCAGAAGCACAGACTCATCGGAGGAAGGCTTTTGGGCTGACCACCCCCCTCTAATACAAAGCATTTCCATAACGTCTCTGAAGGAAATGTCCTCGGGGGGGGGGGGTGACCTTGGGGAACCTTCCCCTTCCTTTAAGTCTGTGTCCTCTGTCAGGGACTCGGGTGAGTCCAAGTGCCTCCTCTTGCACTTACTTTTGTAAGAAACCTCCTCGGGGGCCTGTCTGAGGATGCCTCACCAACCACATCCTGTTCCTCTAAGGAAACCATCTGGGATGTAGGCACAGGCTGTCCCTGGGGCCGGGTGATGGAAGGTAGGCCCGTCTGAGAGGGAGTGATGGGTGGAACCGCAGCAGGAGCCTGGGGACTAGAGTCCCTCCACAAGACCCTCTCCACAACATCGAACGCCGAAGTAGAACTGCTCTCTCTAAGCTGTGAGAGCAGCCCCTTCGGATCAGAGGTGCGGACCGGAGCCGGCGCCGATGCAATCGGATCCGAACGGCCAGTATGCTCTGACCGAGACGGAGCCGAAGACACACTGACACCTCCGGATCTGAAGCTCAGCTCACAGCTCCGAGAGCTCGGATCGGAAAAAGGACCCGACAAACTCGAGGGTGCGGTCGGAGCCGAAGTAGGGTGTACTATCGGCGCCGAGCCTCCCCCAGCTCCGATGCTGCCTGGATCCGATGGCTCCTAACCCCGGAAGTGGGTCGGAGAAGGAGCAATCTGGGTGAAAAAGGGGGTTGAGCTCCCCCCCCCCGGAGGTGGGGGGAGGCAGGAGTACTCCCATCTGCAGTTGGGCCTGGAGAAACCTAAGCATCATCCGGTCCATATCTGCATCTGACAAACTTCGGGTTGATCTTGACGAGGCCACCAAGGCAGGCCTGGAGTGACGCCTCGAAGGCGACCGGGTCTCCTCCTCCTCTGGCCCCGGGGAAAAGCTGGGTGAATGGAGCCTGGAAGGAGAAGGCCCGGAAGCCCTAGGAGAGACCAACTGCTTAGCTGGTGGAGCCGAAGAGGAAGCTTCAGCCCGCCACTTGTAGTGCTTCTCCTTTTTCTCCCTCCTAGATTCCCTCTCCTCCTGAGCCATGGTGGGAGGGTGAGTCCCGTCCAGGGTAGCAGGGATAGAAGGCGGGACCGCTGCTGTAGCAGCCGGTGCCACCAAGGGAGAAGAGGACAAAGCAGAGTCCGGGGGCAGAAGTCCCACCAGAATCAACTTCGACCTCCTATCCCCCAAAGCCCTGGGGTTGAAGGCTGCACAAATTGTGCAACCCGAAGAAAGATGGTCAAACCCAAGGCAGATAACACACCGAGTGTGGCCATCCGCCGGAGATAGCTTATGGCCACACTCGGTGCATTTAGAAAAGAAGGTTTTAGGGGCCTCGGCCATAGTAATAAAATAGGCCCAACCCAAACACACTTTAACACACATGGGGAAGAGGGAAGACTAGACTAACTAAAAAAATATATACATTTAACCAAAACTAGCTTAATTAACTACAAAGGGGAACAACACTCACTCGCTTAACAATTTAACTGAAAAACTAGATGAAAAAGGTAATTTTTCTTGAAAAACTCACGAAACCCTATGCCTGGAACTCATTCTAGGTGCTTGAATAAGCCGTGGCAAATGAGATCTGAGGACAGAGAAGGATGGCAGGGGGTTATGGGTAAGGGGGAGGAGCTTGGAACTCAGATCTTAGCTGAATAAAGCTGCCGGCTCAGATCCGATTCCCACAGGTTGATGAACAAATGAAGTTAACTACTTCAGATCACGAAGAACATCAGAGTAAAGGTGTGGTGTGCTCGCTTTTATAATTTGGCAGTCCATCTAATTATTCTTGTGTAAAGCAGTAATTACGCATCCAAGGGTATTAAATAACTGGTGAAATATTGGGCTGAAGACTTGTGTATGCCTCAATACAGATTTTAAATCTTAAAACATGACTTTGTGCTATAATGGCCCTTATGACAGACAACTTTCCTGCAACAATGATTCTTATGACAGGCATCTTTCCTGCAACAATGATTTTTTGTCAGGCATCTTTCCTACAATAATGATTCTTATGACAGGCATCTTTATCTCAATATAACATGCATCCAGGGCACGATCCACCAAGTCAAACTCCAAGTAGTTTTCAGAAAAAAGCATAGCAGAAGGCAGAAAACAGCATCACAAAGGGAAAGCATGTTACCAAGGTTAAGACATACTGCAAAACAAGATCTTCTGAAAATAGGTAATGCTTTTTAAACGTCTCGACTGAACTTTACACTGCAAGAGTACAAAGATTTTCTAAAGAGATGTTACAGGAGGCCCAAGGCAGCAGTCACTTTCTAGAGAGGGATGACATCTACGGGAAATACCTAGCTACATTTGACGTCCTGTATGTCATGGAAATATCCTCAGGTGGAGGTCATTTATATTTTATTCAGATGGATTTAGCATTGCAGCAACAATTAACAGAAGTTATTTTTACTACAGAACATGCATACATAGTTAAAACTACACAAAAACCCACCCTATAACCATCCCAGACCATGCTCTGGTCCATACAGAATCAATAGAAAATGACATTTTCCAACATACTTGCTTATGAAATCAAACTTCAAAGAATGGCTGGTGCAGTGCTTACAGGAAGGATTCAATGATTTGGACAACAAAGAAAATGACCTAGAGATAGCTTGGGAAGCATTTAAATTTGAAATTAGACCACGAGTAAGACTACAACAATGGAGGACGTGAGAGAGGGTTAGAGTTAAATATTCACAGGCACTTAGAGATAAAAGTGATACAAGATGAAGGCGGTGGAGAATTTTCAGTAGAACATGTACACCACTTGACTACCTTAAATAGAGATATGGAGGAGTACTTAGATAATCTACATCAATATAAACTTTCTAAACTGGCAGGTTTATTTTTTGGGAATACCCCTAACAGGACTAAGATGTTAGCCCAATAATTAAGAGCGCAGAAGGTTGAAACAATGATAGTTAAACTCAGGAACCCAAACCAAGGAAGGCGTGACGTTGAACAGGACAGAATATAAG
This sequence comes from Protopterus annectens, assembly GCF_019279795.1. NCBI lineage: Eukaryota > Metazoa > Chordata > Ceratodontiformes > Protopteridae > Protopterus > Protopterus annectens. The sequence goes on from NC_056726.1 coordinate 531,145,963, forward strand.
AAGTAATGTGGGTTTGTTATGGTGAACTGTAAGAGTAATGAAGCAGCAATATCTGGAAACATAGCCCTTCAGAGACTCTCAAAGGAAGAGACTCAATCTGAATTAAAAACTTCAGAGCACCTTCCATGCATCCAAACCCAAAAAGACAGGTATGGGCACCAAGCCCTTCAAAGTTTTCTTGCCAGTTTAGAGAGACGCCGAGACCTGAAAGGACAATGCTAGGGACAAAAAAAACGACATTTTTTTTTTGTCTTTTCTCCCTTCTTGCACATCATTGTTCCCATGCCTGGCCCTCATGTCCCATCTGCACTGGATCTTCTACAGCTGTCCATGCCCCCCCCCCCCCCGAATTACTCCTGTGCGTGATAAGCTCCAGAAATTACCGAAGGCAACAGGGCTCAGCATGTCAGAGCTTACGTTTGGGGGGAAGGGGTCTTACTTGGGCCTACTCTGTTTCTCACCTTCCCCTTTGTGGCTTAGTGGTACGGTCCAGAGTAAACGTGCAATATGGATATATGCAGTGTATCGCCCTGCCTCAGCAGCAACAGTCAGGCCCTCCACCACACACTGACCATGCCTCCTCCAGCAACGTCCCCAGTCTCCACTAGAGATCATCAAGAGACACCCATGTACCACCCTCCCCTTAGGATGAGGATGCCCATCCCTTCTTGCTGCTCCACTCACCTGAGATACTACTGGAACCAGGGTAACCTGGGTCATAGTCAGGGCATTATCCCTCTACATCACCAGAGTAGCTTTAAAAAAAAAAAAGAAAAAAAAACAAAAAGTGTCCACATCCTGGAATAAACAACACACCAAAAAGGGGAGGGGATGGAAGGAAGGAGGAAGTGGCTACTGCAGCAGTGATCATTCAAATATCTACTGTTATGGTAAGTTTACTTACACAACTGTACTATGTTCACTACTACAGTTGCCTTAGCTAAACGAGTAGATTACCCTAGCTTACTACATTTGAGAGGTGGAGGGAAGACAGACCAGGAGCCCCTGGAGAATGGTCCTTACAAAGTCTGATCTAGATGCAGAAAAGTAATCAAAAGTATAGTGCTTTGTACAAGTATGTAGTGAGGACCCAGCAGCAGCTTCCAGAATCTAACTCTTTCCAAAAAGCCATAGATGAAGCAAGGGTCCTGGGAAGATGGGCCTTGACCCTGACCCTGCCTAAAAATCAAGTTATGTACTCACCATAACATTCCATGATTGTTGTCCTTGATCTTGCCTTCCTTCTTGCAGGTTGGTTGGGTCCGGAGCCAATCCTCGGCTCCAACTCGGACGAATTCTAAAGCTTGAAAGCTTATACTGGATCGAGGCTAGACCCTATCCCAACATGCCTAGAGGGAGTTACCCATGTGTAAATATATATATATATATATATATATATATATATATATATATATATATATATATATATATATATATACACACACACACACACACACACACACACACACACACACACACACACACACACACACACACATACATATCCCACAAAGATAGTTGTAAAAGTACTCTTAAGTCTATCTAACTCAAAAGGCAGGAAGGGAATCACAGCCTTTGTAGCCAAATGATGGATAATTCCTCTCGATCTTCCAGGAAGGGGGAAGGAGGGAAGGATGCAAGAAGGAAGTTGAGATCAAGGACAACAAACATGGAACGTTATGGTGAGTACATAACTTCTTTATGTTATGTTGTCCTTATCTCGCTTCCTTCTTGCTGGTTGGGACCACGTCCCCAGCACCTTCTTCTTGGGTGGCCCAATGGAATAGACTCTTCAGGGCCGTGCCCTGCTCCGGGAGGCCACATCTACTTTGTAATGAGTGATGAAGGTATGGGGATTAACCCATGCAGCTGCTGCACAAATTGAGTCTAAAGGCAGTCTGGCCTGAAAGGCAGTAGAGGTAGACAAGGTCCTAGTTGAGTGTCCTCCAATTTTTCCTGGCAGCTGCTTGCTCTGTGAATTATAGACATAAATGATGGTGTCTGAAAGCCATTTTAATAAAGTTATTTTTGAGACTGAAGTTCCCTTTCTGTTTTCTGCAAAGGATACAAACAACTGGTCAGATTTTCTGAATTCTTTTGTCCTGTGCAAGTAAAAACGTAACTGTCTATGAACTCCAAGTTGGTGGAGTCTATATTCTGCCTTGTTGCCATTATTAGGGAAGAATACAGGTAGTTCTACTGATTCAGACTGAACTCTGAGCAAACTTTTTGTAGGAAGGAGGGTTGGTTCTGAGAGAAACCCTACCTTTGTGAAAAATGAAGTAAGGGGGACTAATAGATAGAGCTTGCAATTCTGACACCCTCCTAGCTGACGTAATGGCAGTTAAGAAAACAGTTTTCCAAGTTAAGAATTTCAGAGAACAAGTAGTAGCCGGTTCAAAAGGAGGAAGAATCAATGCAGCTAGGACTAAGTTTAGATCTCAAGGATGAGGTGGTTCTCTTATTGGGGGTCTCAAGAGGATAGTACCTTTTAGGAAGGCTTTGCATAACCTGTGGGACATAACGTTGGAACCCATTTCTCCCACATGAAAACTGGAAATAGCAGCCAGTTGAACTCAGATAGTTGCTCCTGCTGCTCCTTGGTTAAAGGCTTCATCAAGAAATTTGAGGATCTTTGAAATTGGTGCAATAAAAAGGGTCAATACTATTTTTGGCTGCCCAACAAGAGAACCACTTCCATTTACTAGTATAAAGTTTTCTAGTTGAGGATTTGTGAGAAGAAATTAAAATATGTTGTACTGCTGGAGGGATGTCAGGAAGCCTGGCTAAGAAGGGAAGTAGAGGAACCAAGCTGCCGGCTTGAGGATCTGTATGGAAGGATGGAGCGTACCTGACTGATGCACCAGGAGATCTGGAAATGGGTCCAGGATCCAAGGCTCGTCCTGGAGATGGGGTCATACGAAGGGGAACTATATTTGACGAGGTCAGTAAGGGGCAATCAGTATTAGTTTGCAACCCAATGATTTTGCTTTCTGAAGAACCTTGGGTATTAGAGGGAACGGGGGGGGGCATAAAGAAGTCCCGGGGGCCAATTGAGAACAAGTGCATCCCTGGGTGACTGTCCCGTTGGGGGGGACTAGGGCGAAATAGCTACTGCATTTGGTATTGATGAAGGTGGCAAAAAGGTTGCAACAGGGCTGACCCCACTTGCAAAAATTTGGTTTGCAATATCCTGCTTCAGGTGCCACTCGTGAGGCATCAGGATAGCCCTGCTGAGCTCATCTCCTATCATGCTGAATTTCCCCAGAATGTATGTCGCAATCAAAAAGCGTTGGAAAGACATTGCCCACTACCATACTCTTAGAGCCTCTCGACACAAGGAGTAGGATCTGGTTCTGCCTTGCTTGTTGATGTACCACACTACTGACATGTCCATTTGAATTGCGATTGTCTCCATAGGTAGAGAGCCTTGTAGTGCTTACAATGCCAGGAGCACCGCTCTCATCTCTAGGACGTTGATGTGCAAGTGCTACTCGTGTTGTTGCCAAGTTCCTTGAACAGTCTGTCCCAGATAATGCCCCCTCACTTCCTATCTTGGAAGCGTTCGTGGTCACTATGGCTACTGGTTGGGGGAGGATGAACGGCCTGACTATTGTCACCTGCGTAGACTGAAGCCACCATTTTAAGTCCTTCTTACAAGTCTCCATGATGAGAATTTCATGTGACATGGCTAGATCTTGCATGGACCAGTGAGCAAATAGGAGCCACTGTAATATCCTCATGTGGAAGCGCACCAATGGAACTAGTGTTACTGCTGCCACCATTGAGCCCAGGACTTTGAAAACAAATCTTGCCTGAATCTTTTTTCTCTCGATTAATATTGAAACCTGATGTCGAATGGCAGACACCCTCTCCTGAGGCAATTTTGCTATCATGTCTTTTATATCTAAATCTGCCAGACTTTTCGTAGTTTATAGTGATGCCTAGCTGTGAGCAAAGGCGAATTGTGGTGTCCCTTTTGCCTCGGTTAATCGATGCTCAGTGGTGGCGGTAAGGAGCCAGTCATCTAAATATGGAAACACCCAGAATCCTAGATGCCTCAGATGAGCCGTGAACACCCTGGGGGCTGTGGTGAGACCAAAGGACAGAGCTCTGAACTGGTAGTGACTGACTCCCAGCCAGAAGCGTAGATATCGCCTGTCCATCTTGATATGGCAGGACACATCCTGGAGATCGATGGAGCACATCCAATTACCCTTTACCAAAAAAGGAAATATGGACTGCAGTGTCACCCATCTGGGACTTTGTCTTCTTGACAGACTTGTTGAGTCTACTGAGATCCAAAATGGGCCTCCAGTCCCCTGTTTTCTCTGGAACTAAAAAGAACCTTGAGTAAGTTCCGGATCTGATTTGGTCTGCAGGGACTTCCTGGATTACTCGTTTTTCTAGCAGCCTTTGAACTTCAAGGGTTGCTTGCTCCCTTAGATTGGGTGGCACATCCGGGATGGATTTTTGTTTTCTTGGAAGTGGCAGCATGTTGAAAGGAATACAGTATCCCCTGGGTATTACCGACTGTACCCATGTGTCTTTTGTGATATTTTGACAGGCTTCTGGGTACAGTGACAATCTGCCCCCGAATGCCTCCAGAGGTGGACAGGCAGGCCTCCTTTCAGGAGCGCTGGAAGGGCCTACCAGAGAATGTATTTGTCGCCCTGACTCTGCGGGCCCCCTCTGCTGTGAGGGCGGCATCTCCCATTACTGTTCCCCCCTCTGCCCCAGGGGGAAAGTCATCCCTGGGATTTCCGGGACCAAATTTTCCCACCTTTTTGACCTTTGGGATAACGTCTAGTAGGCACAGAGAAACATACTCCCACGGCAGACAGAGTTTTGCCGTCTTGCTTGTACCTGGTAAGAGTCTTTTACCTTGGGCCCAATCTCTCTAGCCATCAAATGGGGCGTTGGTAAAGGAGGACTTGAAGGGCTCCGTGAACTGACAAAGGTGCATCCAGAAATGTCTCCATAAGGAGATTCCTGTGCCTGCTGCCCTGCTCCCTCCATCGGCTGTATAGGAATCTAGCCGCATGGAAGAGTGAACTACAAAAGATAAGGTCGCAAGCTGGGAATTCAGTGACCTAAGGGTAAAGGCCACTGAACAAAACACACACTTCCCATATCTATTCATCGTACAAGACTCCTTGTTCGGCGGATGGACAGAAAAAGTTTCTGCTAATTCCTTCTTTGTGGCTGCTTAAACCACCATAGCATCAACTGGCACGCCCCCTTAGTCAGGAAAGGTATGCAGTCTGGTGCAGTGATAAACTTATTGGGCCTCCACTGAACTGGTTCCATAGATTCTGGGGAGCTCCACACCTTTTGACTTCCACCTAGCAGCGGGTCGAAGGGCAGAGACACCCAAGAGGTGGAGGATCAGGAACCGAATGTGTCCAGGTACACGGACTCGTCTTCAGAAGGGGAAATGGATTTCCAGCCACCCCTCTGCTCAAGAATTTCCAGGATGTCTGAAAAGTGAGACATCCTCGGAGGGGGACCGTGGGGACCCTTCTGAGTCCTCAAAGTCCATATCCGATGTCAGGGACTCAGGGAAGTCCAAATGCTTCCTCTTAAGAGTCCTCTTCCGAGGGACCTCCTCCAAAGGGTGCTCTGGAGAGGTTTCAGAAGGGGGGGGGTCACCCGAAGGGGCATCCTGGGGCATTTGTTCCCTACGCTTGGGGAGGAGGGGTGGTTCAGAGGTGGACACTGGCCCGGAAGTGGAAGGAGCAACTGGGGCAGAGGGTGGAGCTATTTGAGAGAACAGCACACTTCTCATCACCTCGAAGGCACCACAATCCCGGCCCAATAGAGTCTCCAGCTCCAAACAGTGAAGAGATCTTCCCCAAACCTATGGGGATGGCTCCAAGGCAGATGTAGGCACCAAACTCACCTGCGCCGAAGCTCCAAGTGGGACAGAATGATCTGACAAGGGTCCGATCTCGCCCCCCCCCCGCGAAGCTGACAGGGGAGTGTCGGCCCCCAGATCCATCAAGAGAAGGTGGTATCGACGGGATCGGAGCAAATGTCTGACCTGAGAGACCCGGGGGTTTTTGGATCAGAGTCCACCACAATAACCTCCATGCGCTCCGGCTCCGAACTCAGGTGAGTTGAAGGAGAAATAGACAACAAAGTAGGTTGGACAGTCGGCTCTACTTCCACATGGGCTGGGCTCGATCAAATTTTTGCCAAGGCCGGTGTCCTGAGTAGCCACTTCATCACCCTCTCCACAGAGTCATCTGAAAGGCTCCTGGAGGATCGAGAGGAATGGGTGGACGATCGGTGACTGCCCGCCACAGACTGGAGAAGTGAGGACTGTGGTACGGAATGTACCGGTTCCACGCAGGGAGACCTGGTTCTTTTACGGTTCCTAGATAGTTCTGAAGACGCTGATGGAACTGAAGGAGATAAAGCCTTATCGGACCAGACAGCTATTGGATCCGATAAACTTGACGGTTTGTCTTTGCACTTCAACGGTTCCGTGGCCAGAGCCGACGAAGAGGCCAACTTGGAGGATTTCAGATTTTCCTGTCCGATTCCCTTCCTTTGATGCCTTAAAAGGATCTTTTCAATAATCCTCTCAAGATTAGCTTGTTCTTGCGCTCCTGCAGGACTCTAGAGCTAAAACCATGACAAATGGAAAAACAGTCCTGCAGGTGAACAGCTCCCAAACAGTATATACAGCTAGTATGTCCATCGGTTAGAGACATCTTTTGGGTGCAGGAATCACACTTCTTGAATCCAGAAGGTTTGGATTCTTTCGAAGCTTCCTTAGACATATTTACCACAAAATACAAGATACTATAACAGAAATAGAATGGAAAGAAACACTCCGCCAAAAAACAGACAGCAAGACTTTTTTTTTTTTGGAAAGGGAAAGCAGAAGGAGGAGAGTCTCCAAGTCAAATGACAACTCCTCCAACCAAAGAGATGCCTCTAACTTAAACGGCTAGTTCCTTAGACCAACAGTAGAGAAGGGGAATAAGGTAAAGCCCTCTAACTAAAACGGGGTGAAAGTGTAGGATGAATCCTCTAATTTAAACGGATTTGCAAGTTAGAAAGAAGAGAAAGGTAAGCCTGAGAGAGAAAGAAACGACGGCCTCAACAAACAGCAACTAAGAAGGCGGTAGACAGCAGGATAGACAAACACCAAATTCTACTAATCTACAGAAAAAACTATGCTACCAAATAATATTCTACAAAGATAAGTAGAAAAAAAACAATATAACTTAGCCAGAGCCAGTAAGCAATCCTGAAGCTTCAAGCAGCAAAAAAAATCTGGGTAACTCTCACTAGGCTTGTTAGGACAGGGCCTAGCCTCGAGCCAGTGGAAGCTCTCGAGCTTTAGAATGCAGCAGAGTCGGAGCCGAGGATTGGCTCTAGATCCAACCAACCAGCAAGAAGGAAGGCGAGACAGGGACAACATAACATTAGTTTCGTTGTGGTGAGAAAAACCAAAGGTAATAGCCTTAGCCAACTACTAGGAAAAAGTCTGTTTTGACACATGTTGTCCTTTCTTACGTTCACAAGAAAAGAAAGAAGTACAGTTGTGGAAAATCTTACCATAACAGTAGATGTCCTTCTTTTCACTGTTGCAGTATTCCTCATTAATGGGGATTCCCTGCAAAGGGTAGCCTAAATTCCAGCCAGTATATCAAAGCCTTATGATTTTACAGACGTCATATGTCACACGTATGATCCCCACTCAAGGTGGAAGGTATAAATGTGACATACATACCTCAGACGTGAAAATCCCCAGGAGGAACAACAGTCCTAGAAGTAGGGAAACCATGTGCATTCAGGAGGAGAAAATAGGAAAAGAGTAGAGCATAAAGGGGAGGAAGGAGGCAGTGAATACTAAAACAGTAAAGAGAAGGATACCTACTGTCATGGTAAGATTTTACACAACTCTATGTCCTTCCATATCACTACTGTAGTATTCTTTACTAAAGGGAGAGTACAAGAGCTCAAGAGGAAACTTGGGAGGAAGAAGGCCCAGAGGAACCCTCAGGAAACCCATGCATAATAGCTCTGGCAAAGCCAGCTCTTGCTTTGGAAACATCAAATTTGTAAGGCTCAATAAAGGTGCGGACAGAGGTCCAAGTAGCAGCCTAAAGGATGGAACTGATATCCAAACCTTTCAAAAAAGCCCAGAGGGAGCAATGACTGTGGTAGAACAAGCCTTTACCGAGGCATAAAGGCTTTTCCCATGAAAGGAGCAACAAAAAGAAATGGCCTTCGAGATCCATTAATAAATTGTTTGCTTAGAAACAGCCAAACCTACAGATCTGGGATGAATGGAAATAAAAAGCTGCTCAAACTTTCGAATGGCCATAGTCTCATCTAAACATCTCAGCTGTCTATGCAAATTCAAGGTGTGAAGAACCTCCTCACTAGCAGACTGCAGAGAAGAAAAAAAAAGGAGGGCAAATTAATAGACTGATTAAGAGACAATTCATTAAACCACCTTGGCATAAAAGAAGGGTTAGTATGAGGAGACACCCTGTCCCTATGAAAAACTAAAAAAGGAGGAAAGTACAGTTTTGTACCTACCATAAATGTAGATGTCCGATAGGTATGCATCTGCAGTCATAACATATGGGTTGTCCTGCCTCAGGCAGCCCTTCGGTTAGCCGGATTCCAAAGTCTGGGTCTGGCCTCGGCTGATGTCGCACTTTCCCCGACGTCATAGCTACTGGGGTATAAAGGCATCAGCCGACGCCATTTTCCTCAGTGTTTCTTGCCCCAGATGCCAGGTGCCCTCTAGGAAGGCTAAATTTGGATAAATATTGAATGTTCCAAACAGTAGCAAAAAATATATATATACACATATATACAAACAAACAAACAAATACACCATAACAGATTCCCCCAGCTAGCTGAAAGAGGGGTAAGCACCCTAGGAATACCACAGAGGGGAAGGAGGGTGGGTAATCCTGACTGCAGATGCATACGTATCGGACATCTACATTTATGGTTGGTACAAAACTGTATTATGTCCTTCAAGGATGCATATGCAGTCATAACATATGGGTAGAATACCATAGCCAAACTGGGGGAGGAGGTACTAAGATAAGGATGGTGTAGTTAAGATCCCGTGTAAAACTGCAGTTGCAAAGCCTGCTCGGGATCTGGAGTATAAAGGTAGATTATAATGCTTGGCAAATGTATGCACGGAGCTCCAAGTAGCAGCTTCTAAAATGTCCTTGGTAGCCACTCCTCGTAGGAAAGCTGTAGTGGTGGCTGTGGCCCTTGTGGAATGAGGCCTGATATGTTCAGGAGCTGCCTTTCCATGAAAAGAGTAGCAAAAGCGAATGCAATTTCCTATCCATTTTGAAATTGTCTGCTTGGAAATTGCTTTTCCTTGCACCCCAGTTGCATAGGCTACAAAAAGTTGGTCAGTTTTTCTGCTAGTTTTAGTTCTGTCCAGATAGTAGCGTAGTTGTCTGTGTATATCCAAGGTGTGCAAGAGTTTCTCTCCTTTGTTCTGTGGGTTAGGGAAGAACGTAGGCAAATGAATGGCTTGGTTCAAGGATACCCTGGATACCACCTTTGGCATGAAAGTTGGATTGGTTCTCAGAGACACTATCCTGGTGAAAAATAATGAAAGGCTGCACTGACATTAATGCCTGTAGCTCGGATACTCTTCTTGCTGAAGTGATTGCCAGAAGGAAAGCAGTTTTCCAAGATAAAAAACTGCAAGTCTGCTGATGCTGCTGGTTCAAAAGGAGGTAGTGTCAATTTTCCAGCACAAAATTGAGATCCCATGCAGGTAGAGGGGGTTTCCTTGGAGGTTTAACATTTTTGATCCCTCTCAGAAATTGTCTGAGTAGAGGGTGAGAGAAGAGAGGCGGATCCATGTTGTATTCTGCTGAAATTGCTGAAGCATGAATCTTAATGGAAGAGTAAGACAGGCCATTGTGGAGCAATTCTGCTAAGTATTCTAGGATGTGTGCTAGGTTTGCCACTGTAACATCTGTGCCCTTTGATGTGCTCCAAATGAGGAATCTCCTCCATTTAGCAGAGTATGCTTTCCTGGTGGAGGGTCTGCGAGACTCCAGGATAATGTCCTTGACCCTCTGAGATAAGAAAGTTTGGTTTGGTCTTAAGCAATTTTCCAGGCAGTTAGTTGCAGAGTTTTCAAGCTGGGATGCAGGGTCTTGAAATTGTTCTGCGTTAGAAGAAGAGGCCATAGGGGTAGAGGCCATGAGTTAAGCCTGAGACATGTTTTTCAGTAGCGGATACCAGTGTTGTCTTGGCCAGTCCAGAGCTATTAGTATCACCTTTGGCTGTTCCTCCCTGATCTTCAGAAGAACCTTGTACATCAATGGGAGAGGTGGGAATGCATACACTATTAGGGCATTCCAGCTGAAAGAGAGAGTCCACCCTCCAGGCTTGTGGGTGGTATGTCCTTGAGCAGAATTTCTTCAGTTGGTGGTTGAGAGGGGAGGCGAACAGGTCTATCTCTGGCAATCCCCATTTCTTTGTTATGAGTTTGAAGATGTCTGGATGCAGCATCCATTCGTGAGCATCCGTGGTAGTCCTGCTTAAGCTGTCTGCTAGTGAATTCTCTTTTCCTGGTACAAATATGACCTGCAGTTGGATATTGAGATTCAGGCCTATGTTCCACAGATCCATTGCCATCCGGCATAGAGGGTAGGAATGCGTGCCTCCCTGTTTGTTTATGTACCACATGACCGTGGTGTTGTCCGTCCTTATCAGCAGATGTCCTTGCTGGAGGAATGGTTTGAATGCCTCGATTGCATGCTTCACTGCCAGCATCTCCCTTTGGTTTATGTGCAAGTTTAGCTGTCCTTGAGACCATAGGCCTTGGATACATTTGTCCTCCATGTGAGCTCCCCATCCTAGGTCTGAGGCGTCCGTGGTGATGGTCTGCCTTGGTTTTGGTTTCGTGAAAGGCAACCCTGTTGGACTGGCAGGCCTGAGCCCACCACAGGAATTCCTTTTGAAGGCATGGAATGATTGGTATTATGATTTCTAGACTGTGTCTGTGTTGAGACCATACATTCCTTAGGTACCATTGTAATTTTCTCATATGCAGCCTGGCATGTGGGATCAAGATTATGCAGGATGCCATGAAACCCAGGGCCTGCAGGACTTTCCTTGCAGTAAGCTGAGTTTGTCTTGTCAAAGTCATGAAATAATCTGGAAGTTGTTTTTGTTTTTCTTCTGTGAGAAAAGCCATCTGAGTTATTGTGCCCAGATCTGCACCCAAAAAAGGTTATCCTTTGGGATGGCACTAGTCTTGACTTTTGGAAGTTGACTGTGTATCCCAAGGCCTGTAGCAGGTGTATGACATAGGCCAAATCCTTTATCAATTTTGTCTTGTTGTCCGCTTGTATTAGGCAGTCGTCCAGGTATGGGTAGATTTGAATTCCCTGAAGTCTGCAATGTGCAATTACTGATGCCAGGCATTTCGTGAATACTCTGGGCGCAGTAGATAAGCCAAAGGGCAATGCTGAGAATTGATAATGCTCTGATCCTGCAAGAAATCCGAGGTGTCTTCTGCAATCTGGTCAGATAGGGACGTGCAGGTATGCCTCCTTGAGATCTAGAGTCACCAGCCAAGACTCCTTGCCCAACTTGGGAAGAAGTTGCTGTAGGGTCAGCATTTTGAATTTTGGTACAATGAGAAATGTGTTCAGTGCGGACAAGTCGAGAATAGGCCTCCACTGTTTTTCTTTTCTTGGTACAAGGAATAGTCTGGAGTAAAATCCTTGGCCTTTTTCCATAGATGGTACTCTTTCTATCGCTTTCATCTGAAGTAAATTTTTGATTCGTCTTAAAGCCTCTGGCTTCTGATTTGGTGGTAGGTTTGGCATTCCGCTCTTTTTTGGTAAAGTGTGGAAGTGAAACCTGTATCCTTTGTCTATTGTTTGCAATGTCCATGTGTCCTTTGTAATGCAATGCCAGTTTTTTGAGAATAAAGCCAGCTTTCCGCCCAAGGGAGCTTCTAGTTGTTCCCTGGTAGGCGGAATCAGAGTCAAGTCAAGTCATTGTGTCTGTCCTGTGCCAGTGGTTGTAGTTGCAGCTGTGGCAGTACTCCTCTGGTTGGCAGGCTGCCACTGACGGCCCCTATAGGCACCTTTGGATTGACCTCTGCCTCGAGGGCGTCTATTTCTGCCTCTCTGTGCTCTGGAGGTGTCTGGAAAGGACCAATTATTGGAAGGCCAGTTTCTGCTGAACCTCTGAGGTTGGACCTGTAGAAATTCCTTTACTGTTTGTACAGATTTAGCTTTTTCTTCCACCTTCTTTAAAATCTCCTGTGCAGGGGAGCCAAATAAACTTTGTTTCTCCATTGGAGCATCTAGGACCTTAGCCTTGACATGGTCTGGCAGGGATTGCTCTTTTAGCCAGGCATGCCTACGAATTACTGCCCCAGTCATAGCTGATCTAAATGAAGCCTCCAGTGCATCATAGCCACATTTTAAGAAATGATTACTGACCTGCTGAGAGTTGTGTACCAAATCCTGAAGGGATTTACGGTCTAAAGGTTCAGTAGAAGAAAGCTTCTTATTCAGTTGATCTAACAAATACTCTTGGTACTGTATCTTATGGAATTGACAGTTTAAAGCCCTGGCGGAAAGAGTAGCAGATGTATAAACCCTTTTTACCCCATCTCTCTAATGCTCTAGACTCTCTGTCAGAGGGTAGGGGATTTTTGGTAGTGGCAGCTGCAACACCTTTTGGGCCCTGTGAAATAGTTTCTGGATCTGCAGCATGGGCTTTATACAGGTGGAAGTGAGAATCTGGGACCCTGTAATATCTGTCAGGTTTGGCAGGGGCCGGAGGAAGAGAATCAGGTGCAGAACTAACATCATTATACACATCATCAATTACAGTTAGCACTGGTGGTATGGCTAAGGGTCTATGCTGGGGCAAATGTAAAAAAGTCCTTGGCCTTTTTCTCGAATCAGAAAAATCCTGACCCTGCCATTGAAAGTGTTCCCTTATAGAGTGCAAGTCTCCCCAAAGGAAAATTCTTCAGGAGGGGAGGCAGAAGGGATAGAATCTTCAGCATCTGAATCCTCGAAAGGAGAATAGGCCCCTTCTTGATGGTCTGACAAATCAGATCCATCCGTGGAGTAATCAGAGGAGACAGGTTCAGAGGGTTCAGTCCTAGGCCTTTTGTCTGGTGGTGGCTGGGAGGCCCTGTCTGGGTGAGGTTGGGAGCCCCTAATCAAGGATATCAGGTCCTCAGCAAGACTGAGAATCTGAGAACTTGAGGAAGGCCTCTGAGAAGTAGATTTGGCAGGTAAAGCTTTTGAATGTTTGGCAGCTTTAGCCCTGGAGAAGGCCTTAATAGACATAGAAGCTGGGGGCCTAGCTGCCCCACGTGCAGGTGTAGATATGTCCAATGGAATGGTGTCGGACAAATCTTGAGCGCTAGCTTCGGTAGGGATTTCTGAAGCCGACTCGGCCAGGGCCTCAGTGGCCTCGGTTGTCGGAGGTAAGGTTTCTGTCGTAGGAAGAACAGAGGGCTCGGTTTCAGCCGAAACCGAGACACTCGCGGTAGGCCTAGCCGTGGTTTCAGCCGAAACCGCGGGCCGCGAGTGTCGGTCCTTTTCCCTGCGTTTTTTGGCCAAATGCGAAGTCGGGGTCTCCGACGGCATTTTATATGCAAAAGCGGAACCGAAAAATTCTTCTGCAAACTCCGACCGACGTCTAAGAGTCCGTCGGTTGAAGGAGGCACAGGCTAAACAAGCTGATACGTCGTGGTCTGGGCCTAAGCAAGGAAGGCAGTAAGAATGGAAATCCTTATGAGGTATTTGTTTCCGAGTTAAACAATTATTTACTTTGTCTGACATCGGCTGAGGCAAGAAGAGTCCCCAACGGGGTACTTAGCTTTTTTCGAAGTATTCGGTAGCTGAAATCTCTGGATCTGACCGACCGGCACTTGCGAACAGCTTCTGCTTCGGGCACCGCGCGGCAAGAAAGACTGAGGAAAATGGCATCGGCTGATGCCTTTATACCCCAGTAGCTATGACGTCGGGGAAAGTGTGACATCGGCCGAGGCCAGACCCAGACTTTGGAATCCGGCCGACCGAAGGGCTGCCTGAGGCAGGACAACCCATATGTTATGACTGCAGATGCATCCTTGAAGGACATCAGCCATAAAAGCCTGGAGTTCAGACACTCTCTTAGCTGAAGTAAGGACCAAAAGAAGAACGGTCTTCCATGTACAATGTTGTAGGGAAGCTGAAGGTACAGGCTCAAAAGGTGCCAGAGTCAATTTTTCAAGAATAAAGTTAAGGTTCCAGGAAGTTGGAAGAGGCTTCCTGTGAGACCTGATATGAAGGATGCCTTTACGAAATTGCTTGACCTCAAACCTATAAGCCACAGGAGGAGTTAATAACAGACCAGCAGAAACAGCTAAAAGGTGAGCTTTAACAGAATATGCTAACCCAGCATGGAGCAATTCACACAAATAAGAGAGAAAGTACAGTTGTGTACACTTACCATAAATGTAGATGTTCGAGTGTATTCACTGTTGCAGTCATTACATTTGGGTAATCCTGCTGGCAGGTTGCCCTCAGCCAGCCTGAATTCCAAAGTCTTGGTTCCTGCGTCGGCTGCTGTCGCCCCTTCCCTGATGTCAGGTCGTCAGGGGTATAAAAGCAGCAGCAGATGCCATTTTCTTTAGTTCTCCTTGCCCCAGATGTCAGGTGCCCCCCAAAAGGGTTGCCAAAATTTATATCTGTATAATTATATGCACCAATATAAAATTTACCTTCATCTATAAGCAAATACACCACACAGGTTGTAGAAATCAGAGAAGGAAAGATAGGTTCCATCAGAAGAAAAGGGGGGTGGTGGATGGGTAACCTGGACTGCAACAGTGAATACACTCTGACATCTACATTTATGGTAAGAGTACACAACTGTACTATGTTCTTCGTGTTTCACTGTTGCAGTCATTACATTTGGGTAGAGTCCCAAAGCTAAGGTTGGGAGGCTGGAGCTAAAACGCATAAAGAGTGGCTATGAGGCCCTGCAGAACTGCAGTGGCAAAGCCTGCCATGGATTTAGAGTAGAATGGCAGATGATAGTGCTTTGTAAAGGTGTGCAATGAACTCCAAGTAGCAGCCTCTAAAATGTCCTTGGTAGGTACTCCCCTGAGAAAGGCTGCTGAAATGGCTGCAGCTCTGGTTGAGTGTGGCCTAATGCCCTTAGGTACTGGCTTGCCATGGTGTACATAGCAGAAACGAATGCAGTGGCCTATCCACTTTGAAATAGTCTGCTTTGAGATAGACTTTCCTTGTGATCCTGCAGCATATGTCACTAGTAATTGCTCTGTCTTTCTGAAAACTTTGGTTCTGTCCAAGTAGAATCTAAGCTGTCTGTGTACATCTAAAGAATTCAGAATTCTCTCCCCCTTGTTCTGTGGATTTGGATAAAAGGTTGGCAGGTGACTAGTTTGGCTGAGAGCCACACTGGACACCACCTTAGGCATAAATGTTGGGTTTGTCCTCAGAGACCCTGTCTGGATAAAAAATGATAAAAGGTTCCATAGCCATGAGTGCCTGTAGCTCTGAAACTAGTCTTGCAGAAGTTATTACTAGGAGCAGAGCTGTTTTCCAAGATAAAAACTTTATATCAGCAGTAGCAGCTGGCTCAAAAGGAGGCAGGGTGAGTTTTTCCAAAACATAGTTGAGGTCCCATGTAGGCATTGGTGATCTCCTTGGAGGTGTTAAATTTTTGACTCCTCTGAGGTACTGTTTTAATAAGGGATGAAAAAAGATTAGTGGCTCTACATTGTAATGAGCCGAAATGGCAGAGGCATGAATTTTAATAGATGAAAAAGATAGGCCTTTGTCCAGCATCTCAGTTAGTATTGCAAAATCTGAGGAATAGTTGGCACAGCTGTATCGTTTCCTTATGCCTGGTTCCAAGTACAGAATCTCTTCCATTTTCCAGCATAAGATTTTCTAGTACTAGGCCTTCTGGCTTCCAAAATGACATCCATCACAGCTTTACTGAGAGGTGCGTTTTGTATGACTACATTATTCGCCATGCTGTCAGGTTTAAAGTTCTGAGTTGGCTGTACAGGATCTGACTGTTTTGCTGGGACAGTAGATGAGGTATTTGAGGTAAGGTCCAAGCTGGGCATTGAGACAAGCTCCTTAGTATTGGATACCAGTACTGGCGGGGCCAGTCTCGGGGTCAATCAGTATCATCTTTGGCTTCTCCTGTCTGACCTTTAAGGGTACCTTGGGGAGGAGAGGCAGAGGGGGAAATGCATATACTGATAGGGCGTCCACTTTCCATGCTCGTCTGTGATAAATCCTTGTGCAGAATCTTTTTAGTTGGTAGTTGTGAGGGGAGGCAAATAGATCTATGTCCGGGCATCCCCATTTCCTTGTTATCATGCTGAAGACTTGTGGATCCAGGTGCCACTCGTGGGGATCCATGAGGTTTCTGCTTAGTTCGTCTGCCAGAGTATTTTTCCTTCCTGGCAGGAATTGTGTCTGCAGATGTACTTGGTAAGTCAATGCTGTGTCCCACAAAGTCATGGCTAGCCTGCAAAGGAGGTAAGAATGTGTGCCCCCCTTGCTTGTTTATATACCACATGACCGTGGTGTTGTCCGTTTCTATCAGTAGTTGTCCTGTATGAAGTAGGTCCTTGAAGGCTGTCAGGGCATTTTGAAATGCTAGCATCTCTTTTTGATTGATATGTAGATGCATTTGGTTTGAGGTCCATGTGCCCTGAATGCATCTTCCTGCCATGTGGGCCCCCCCAGGCATAATCTGATGCATCCGTTGTTAGTGTTTGCCTGGCTGGGGGTAATGTGAATGGCTGTCCCTTGTTTTGGTGACAAGCCTTTGCCCACCATCGAAACTTCTGTTGCAGGCAGGGAATGAGAGTAATCATAGTTTCCAGGCTGCGACAATGTTGAGTCCAAACACTTTTTAGGTACCAGTGAAGTTTCCTCATATGCAGTCTTGCATATGGAATTAGTAGGATGCAGGATGCCATGAAGGCCAAAGCCTGCAGAATATTTCTTGCAGATAACTGGGCCTTTGTTGCCAACATTTTGAAATAGGTAGTCAGTTGCCTTTGTTTGTCTGGCGTGAGAAGGCATCTGGGCAGTTGTATTTAAGCTTGTACCCAGGAATATTATCTCTTGAGAGGGTACTAGTTTTGATTTCTTTTTGTTGACTGTGTACCCTAGGCATGTTAGAAGTCTTTTCACAAACGCCAGATGCTGTAGAAGAATGTCCTTGTTCTCTGCTTGAATTAGACAAGTCGTCCAAGTAAGGATATATTTGCATTCCTCTTTGTCTGCAGAATACAATTACTGGAGCTGGGCACTTTGCAAAGACCCTGGGCACAGTAGATAAGCCAAAGGGCAGTGCAGTGAATTGGTAATGCATTGAGCCAGCCTGGAATCTGAGGTATCTTCTGCATATTTGTCTGACTGGGACATGCAGGTATGCCTCTTTTAGGTCTAAGGTCAAAAGCCAAGCGTTCTTGAATTTTGGTACATCCAGGAATGTGTTCAAAATAGATAGGTCCAGTATTGGCCTACAGGCCTTGTCCTTTCTGGGTACCAAGAACAGTCCTGAGTAAAATCCTTGTCCCTGCTCTTGCTCTGGTATTTGTTGAATGGCCCCCATGTCCATGAGGGGTGAGACTTATTTTTGTGCCTCTGCCCATTGATTTTTTTGCCAGATCTGGCCAGCCGTTTGCCTTTGGCAGGGTATGGAAATGGAACTTGTAGCCTTCTGACATGATATTTAGGACCCACTTGTCCTGGGTTATAATGTGCCAATTTTGAGAAAAAAGTGCTAATTTTCCCCCAAAGGGTGCTGCAAGGAGGTAAGTGCTTGGTGCAGGCAAGGGGAAGTCATTGGGACTGTTTCCTGTATAGCTGTGATTTGTCTTCTCCAACTTTGGAGGTAGAAGCCCCCCATTGTTTTGAGCGGTAATAACCTTACGCTTGGGATCTGCCTCTAGGGCATCTGGATCTGCCCCTTTGAGGTCTGTATGACACAGGAAAAGACCAATTCTTTGTTGGCCAGTGCCTACTAAACCTAGGTGGCTGTACTTGTAAAACATCTTTTACCGTTTGCATAGATTTAGCTTTGTCCTCCATTTTCTTTAACACCTCTTCTGCCTTAACACCAAACAAAGTATCATGCTGTAAAGTGCATCTAATAATTTAACTTTAACATGATCAGGCAGAATTTGTTCCTTTAACCAAGCATGCCTCCTAATTACAGAACCTGTAACTGTGGCCCTGCAGGAGGCTTCTAAAGAATCAAAACCACATTGCAAAGTATGCTTTCCAATTTGTTCAGCTGCATGCAATAAATCCTGCATTTCCTTGTTTTCTGCACATTCAGAATTTAACAACATTTTATGTTTAAACAATGCTATGACATGTTGCTGACATTTGAGCATATGAAACTGACAGTTTAAGGCCCTTGTAGCCAAGGTAGCAGATGTGTAAACCTTTTTTCCCCATCTATCTAGTGCCCTAGAATCTCTGTCAGAGGAGGTATGGTTTTTTGCAGCGGAAGCCTTAACTCCTTTGGGACCCTGAGAAATAGTTTCTGGGTCTGCAGCAGGGTTTTTAAAAAGGAATTTATGAACGTCAGGAAAGTACAGTTTTGTACCTACCATAAATGTAGATGTTAGAGTGCTAATACAGCTGCAGTCATAACAGATGGGTTTTCCTGCCGTCAGGCGGGTCCTCGGTCGGCCGAATTCCAAAGTCTAGGTCCGGCGTCGGTTGTCGTCGCTTCCTCCCTGACGTCAGTGCGACAGGGGTATAAAAGATCCAGCCGACGCCATTTTCTTCAGTTTTTCTTGCCCCAGATGTCAGGTGCCCCCAGAAGGAAGGCAATACATAAAATTATGCAATAATGCAATGCAATATAATCAAAAAACAGTAGTTGCAAGCAAATACACCATAAAAGAATACCCCAATCAGGTTGTATGAGGCGGTGTTAGCCGTTAGGCCTGTCCCAAGAGGGGAAGGAGGGAGGAGAACCTGGACTGCAGCTGTATTAGCACTCGAACATCTACATTTATGGTAGGTACAAAACTGTACTATGTTCATCGTGCATACAGCTGCAGTCATAACAGATGGGTAGAATCCCAAAGCTAAAAAAGGGGTGGTAGGCACTAGGTGGAACTAGGAGGAGCCAGGATGCCCTACAAGACTGCAGTGGCAAAGCCTGCTCTAGATTTGGAGTATAATGGTAGGTGATGGTGCTTGGAGAAGGTATGTACGGAACTCCAAGTGGCTGCTTCCAAAATATCTTTGGTAGGAACCCCCCTGAGGAAGGCTGCAGAGGTAGCTGTGGCCCTTGTGGAGTGAGATCGGATGCCTGCAGGTACAGTTTTACCATGAAGAGAGTAACAAAAGCGTATGCAGTGGGCTATCCACTGAGATTGTCTGTTTGGAAATAGGCTTCCCTTGAGCTCCTGCAGCATAGGACACAAAGAGTTGCTCTGATTTTCTGAAAGGCTTTGTGCTGTCCAAATAATAACGCAGCTGTCTGTGAATGTCCAAGGAATGTAGTAGTCTTTCCCCTTTGTTTTGAGGATTAGGGTAAAAGGTAGGTAAGTGGATAGCCTGATTCAAGGCTACCCTGGATACTACCTTTGGCATAAAGGACGGATTGGTTCGTAAGGTAACTCTGTCCTGATGGAAAATGATGAAAGGCAGCACAGCCATGAGGGCTTGTAGTTCCGAAACCCTGCGAGCTGAGGTGATTGCCAGGAGGAAGGCTCTTTTCCAGGACAAGTATTGCAGTTCTGTTGAAGCAGCTGGCTCAAAAGGAGGCAAGGTCAGTTTTTCTAGAATGAAATTGAGGTCCCAAGCAGGTACTGGTTGTTTCTTTGGGGGTTTTATATTCTTAGCCCCTCTGAAGAACTGTCTTAAGAGGGGGTGAGAGAATAAAGGAGGATCAGTGTTGTATTCTGCAGAAATGGCTGAGGCATGGATTTTGATGGAGGAGACTGAAAGTCCATTGCTTAGCATCTCAGCTAGGTACTGTAATATTTGGGGTAAATTCAGTATTCCAGGATTCTGACCCTTTTTCTCATTCCAGGCACAAAACGTTTCCATTTTGCAGAGTAGGCTTTTCTAGTAGAAGGTCTTTTGGCCTCCAAAATGACATCCTGCACCTCCTTGGAGAGTAGGGCCTGTTGTGAATTTAAGGAATCTTCCATGCGGCTAGATTGAGTGTTTTCAGCTGACTGTGAAGAGTTTTGAAGTTGTGCTGAGTCAGTAGAAGAGGCATTAGAGGCAGGATCCATGGTGGGGAATGCGTCAGGCTTTTCAGGAGTGGGTACCAGTGTTGTCTTGGCCAGTCTGAAGCAATGAGAATCATCTTTGGTCTGTCTGCTCTGGTTTTTAATAGAACTTTGGGCAGCAGAGGGAGAGGTGGAAAGGCATAAACTGTCATTGTTGTCCAACTGAAAGAGAGTGTGTCCACTTTCCAGGCCTGTGGATGAAAGGTCCTTGAGCAGAATTTTGCCAATTGGTGATTTCTGTGGGAGGCAAAGAGATCTATGTCTGGTCTTCCCCATGCTTGAGTTATCTTTGTGAAAACTTGAGGATGCAACTTCCATTCGTGTGGATCTGTCATATTTCTGCTTAGGTTGTCTGCCAGTGTGTTTTCCTTGCCTGGCAGGTACTGTGCTTGAAGTTAGATTTGTAATTCCAGAGCCATGTTCCAAAGAGACATGGCTTGCCTGCATAGGGGGTATGAATGAGTACCTCCCTGTTTGTTTATGTACCACATTACTGTGGTGTTGTCCGTCCTTATCAATAGCTGGCCTGGATGCAGTAGGTCTTTGAAAGCTAAAATAGCATTTATTACTGCTAGCATTTCCTTTTGATTGATGTGTAGGTGCTTTTCTTTTTGGGACCTTTTGCCCTGAATGCACCGATCTGTCATGTGCACCCCCCAGGCGTAGTCCGAGGCGTCTGTTGTGATGACTTTATTTGCTTGAGGCTTGCAGAATGGGAGACCTGTGTTTCTTTGGCATGCTTGAGCCCACCACAGAAATTCCTTTTGAAGACATGGGATTAGTGTTATTATTGTTTCCAAACTGTGGCTGTGTTGAGACCATAGGTTTTTTAGGTACCATTGAAGTTTCCTCATATGCAGCTTTGCACATGGGATTAGTAGGATGCAAGATGCCATGAATCCCAGAGCCTGCAGGATTTTCCTTGCAGTCAGCCTGGTGAAAGTTGCCAGTTTTCTGAAGTATTGAGTTAGTTGCCCTTGTTTCTCTGGCGTGAGGTAGGCCATCTGGGTGTTTGTATCCAAGCTGGCACCCAAGAAAATTATTGTTTGAGAGGGTATTAGCCTTGATTTCTTTTTGTTGACTGTGTATCCCAGAGAATTCAACAACATTATTACAAACGCCAGATGTTTCAGAAGTATGTGCTTGCTGTCCGCTTGGATCAGGCAGTTGTCCAGATATAGGTATATTTGTATCCCTTGAAGTCTGCAGTAGGCGATTACTGATGCCAGGCATTTCGTGAAGACTCTGGGCGCAGTAGATAAGCCAAAGGGCAATGCAGAGAGTTGATAATGGGTTGAACCTGCAAGAAATCTGAGGTATCTTCTGCAAGCTTGTCTGATTGGGACATGCAGGTATGCCTCCTTGAGGTCCAATGTTACCAGCCAAGACTCCTTGCCCAGCATGGGAAGAAGCTGCTGTAATGTGAGCATCTTGAATTTTGGCACGAGTAAAAATGTGTTTAGGATGGATAGGTCCAAAATAGGTCTCCAATCTTTTCCCTTCCTTGGCACCAGGAATAGTCTTGAAAAAAAAACCTTGACCCTGTTCTTGCACAGGTACCTCGAATAGCTTTCATGTCCATGAGATCTGAAATTTGTTTTTGTGCCTCTGCCCTTTGATTGTGTGGCAGGTTTGGCATGCCTCTCCTTTTTGGAAGGGTGTGAAAGTGGAATCTGTAGCCTCTGTCTATAATGTCCAGGATCCATTTGTCTTTTGTGACAATATGCCAATTTTTCGAAAATAATGCCAGTTTTCCACCTAAAGGTGCTGCCATTTGAGCCTTGCTTGGCATGCAAAGGGGAAAGTCATTGGTTCTGCTTTCTGAATGGGTGTGAACTATCCTCACCACCTCTTTGTGTGGGTGCTTGCCATTGTCTGCCACTAAACGATCCTTGAGATTGCCCTCTGCCCCTCAGGCGCCTCTATCTACCTCTTTGGGGTCTGTCCGTGGCTGGAAAGGGCCAATTTTTGGAAGGCCAATTTCTACTGAAATGTGGAGGTTGTACCTGTAGAAAATCTTTTACTGTTTGCATTGATTTTGCCTTTTCCTCCATTTTAATACCTCCTCAGCTTTAACACCAAACAATACATCTTTTTGCAGAGGGGCATCTAGTAATTTAGCTTTGACATGATCTGGTAAGGTTTGCTCTGAGCCAGGCATGTCTACGTAATGACTGATCCTGTAACAGCAGCTCTACATGAGGCCTCTAAAGCATCAAAACCACATTGCAAGGTATGTTTACCCACTTGCTCTGCACTATGTATCAAATCCTGTAACTCCTTCAAGTCTGGTTGTCCAGGTTGTGACATTTTGTTTCTCAACTGTGATAACAGAAATTGTTGGTACTTTAACATATGGAACTGACAGTTTAATGCCCTCATGGTTAAGGTGGCCGAGGTGTATACCTTTTTCCCCCACCTTTCTAAAGCTCTGGAATCTCTCTCTGAAGGTAATGGATTTTTAGCACTGGAGGCCTTAATTCCCTTGGGACCCTGTGATATAGTTTCTGGGTCAGCCGCATGGCTTTTGTATAGGAATTGGTGTGAGTCAGGAACCCGGTAATACCTGTCAGGCTTGACTGGAGTTGGAGGTAAAGAATCTGGGTTAAGGCAGGCCTCCGAATACACATCATCTAGAATGTCTAAGACAGGAGGTATAGCCAGAGGCCTGTGCTGAGGGAGCAAGAGAAATCCTAAGCCTTTTCTTGGAGTCTGAGTACTCTTGGCCTTCCCAGTGGAAGTGTTCCCTCAAGGTATGTAAGGTTTCCCCAAAAGAGTAATCCTCACGGGGGGAGACAGAGGGAATGGACTCCTCTGCATCAGAATCTTCAAAAGGGGAGTAAGAATGTTCCTGGTCTTCAGAATGTTCTGAAATAATGGAGGCCTGGTCCGAGGAGGGGGATTCTTCCTCCACTCTGGGTCTTTTGTCCGGGGGGGGTTGAGAACCCCTAATAAGAGTAATCAAATCCTCAGCCATTTTGAGCATCTGCTTTTTAGGCATGGGGCCTAGAGAAGGGCCCTGTGGAGCTCGTCTTTTAGTATGCATGGCTGATTTAGACTTAGTGAAAGCCTTGATGGAAAAAGAAGAGGAAGGCCTGTAGACACCTTGAGAGGTGGCAGGTCTATCTAAACTCTGAGTTTCACCGCCAATAGTGGCTTCGGTATCTGTAGTCGGGGTGTGGGCCTCAGAGCCTGCAACCTCGGGCACAGAAGACACTACCAATGAAGTGTCGTCAGTAGTCAGGGGCTGCGTAGGTGCCTCACTGAGAACCGAACCACCTGTAGTCGGCTTTGGCGTAGTGTCGGTAGAAGTCACGGACCTCGTATGTCGGTCCTTATCTTTGCATCTTTTACTCAAAACTGGAGTCGGAGTATCCGACGACATAATGTAATTAAATTTTTTGCCAAAATAGTGTTGGGCGAACTCCGCCCGATGCTCAATAGTGCGTCTGTTGAATGTAGCACAAAAACGACAGGCCGAGACGTTGTGGTCTGGGCCTAGGCAAGGAATGCAGAGGGAATGAAAATCCTTATGCGGTATTTGCTTCCCACAAGAAATGCAATTATTAACTTTGTCTGACATCGGTTTGAGGCAAGAAAAGTTTCCCCAACGGGGTACTTAGCTTTCAAGAAGACTTCGGTTGAAAAATATTCGTAATCTCAGGAGCTAGCCAACCGGCACTTGCGAACTGCTTCTGCTTCGGGCACCGCGCGGCAAGACAGACTGAAGAAAATGGCGTCGGCTGGATTTTTTATACCCCTGTCGCACTGACGTCAAAGAGGAAGCGACGACAACCAACGTCGGACCTAGACTTTGGAATTCGGCCGACCGAGGACCCGCCTGACGGCAGGAAAACCCATCTGTTATGACTGCAGGTGTATGCACGATGAACATCCCCGTAATATCTGTCAGGCTTAACAGGAGCTGGAGGTAAGGAGTCAGGGGTAAGACTAGACTCCGAAAACAGTGTCTACAATGTCTAACACAGGTGGGATGGCTAGTGGCTTGTGTTGATGTAGTAAAAGGAAATCCCTGAGCCTCTTTTTAGATTCTGAAAAATCTTGGCTCTCCCAGTGAAAATGCTCCCTCATGGTATGTAAGGTTTCCCCAAAAGAATAGACCTCTGGAGGAGAAGCTGAAGGTATAGATTCTTCAGCATCAGAATCCTCATAGGGGGGAAGAGAATATTCCTGATCAGAAGAAATGGAAACCCGATCTGAAGATTCACAGTCAGTCTCTTGCCTAGGCCTCTTAACAGGAGGGGAATGGGAACCCCTGATCAAGGTAATCAAGTCTTCGGCCATTTTGAGCATCTATTTTTTGGGCATAGAGGTCTGACCACGTGGCTCTTGAGTTTGTTTCTTTGCTTTGGAAGGTGCTTTAGTCTTTGCCTTTGAAGCTGAAGTCGGTTTGATGTAAAGAGGTTTACGTCCGAATACACCCTCAGAAGCCGGTGCCTGCTCAGTGGCTCCGGACCCATCTGAAGGGATAATATCTGTGGCTCCAATACCTTGAGTTTCCAGCAGCATGGCCGACTCCACGTGGCAGTCGGTAGTGGCCTGCAACTCTAAAGTAGTGGGCGTCAGGGGCTGCAAAAGTGCCTCACTGAGGACTGGTGACTGGCTTAGGAGAAGCTTCGTCGGTTTTGGGCCTTGGTTGTCCATCTCTTTCCTTTTCTTTGCGTTTTTTGTGAACGCCAGTGATTTCTGGATAATTAAACCAGCGTCCAAAATAGTTTAAAGCAAAATCATACAGACGCTTAATAGTGCGTTGGTTAAATCTAGCACAAAACAGACAACCAGAAACGTTGTGATCAGGGCCTAGGCAAGGAATACAGTAAGAATGAAAATCCTTATGAGGTATTTACTTCCCACAAGAAATACAATTATTAACTTTTTCTGACATCGGTCTGGAGCAAGAAAAAAGTTTCCCCAACAGGGTACTTAGCTTTATTGAAGACTTTGGATCTGAAACTCGAACACGAAAATCTCAGGAGTCGGCCGACCGGCACTTGCGAACTGCTTCTGCTTCGGGCACCGCGCGGCAAGAAAGACTAAAGAAAATGGCATTGGCTGCTTCTTTTATACCCCTGACGTCAGGGGAAGGGGCGACAGCAGCCGATGCAAGACCCAAGACTTTGGAATTCAGGCCAGCTAAGGGCAACCTGCCAGCAGGATTACCCAAATGTAATGACTGCAACAGTGAAACACGAAGGACATCCAAAGGATCTCACAGAAAGTGGATCCTGGTTACAAGCAAGACACCAAACAGAAAATCTCTTCCATTTGGACATACAGGATTTCCTGCAGAACCCTAAGCATGTTTTCAGAAAAATGGTACCTAAAAGGGATCAAAACCCTATCACCCACTAAGTCAGTTGAAGAGTGGACAATTGAGGATGCCTTGTGTGAGTAGGTCCACCCTGTGAGGTATTTTGTGGTGACTGCCCTTGGCTAAGTGCAGAAGAGGAAA
This sequence comes from Protopterus annectens, assembly GCF_019279795.1. Classification (NCBI taxonomy): domain Eukaryota; kingdom Metazoa; phylum Chordata; order Ceratodontiformes; family Protopteridae; genus Protopterus; species Protopterus annectens. Next base: position 531,171,735 of record NC_056726.1, read on the forward strand.
CCAATGCTGTCTGGGCCAAAAAGGGGTCTCCAACAATATTCTGCAGGAGTCCTGCTCTACCTTGAGCAAGACGCTCACAATCACAGGAAGGGGAGGGAAAGCGTAGAAAAGCATCCCCTTCCAATAAAAAGATGTGGACACCACCTTCCAAGTCAGAGGACTTGGGACTCTGGTGCAAAAAAGAGGAAGCCGTTTGTTCAAAGAGGAGGCAAAACGATCTACCCGCCTTATAGAATTTATGTTTCCGAACCAAGACGGCATTCAATAATGGTATTAGGGACTTCTTCTCTGACCAAGATTTGAGGAAGCCCTCCAGGACACTTGGAGATAAACAGCCACGGTTCCCCTAGAAATTCTAAAGTGGAAGTCTGCAATGCCCCTCGGACGTGCTTAAAGTTGGATCCCCACTGGCCTCCAAGCCAGTTGCGACCGAGGAATCCAACGATAAAGCGGGGTGAATCTCCAGTTATTCAATCACCTCAGGAGAGACGTCCGGCAGAGGTTGAACAGCAGAAGATTCCATCCTGGATTTCTTGGTCTTCTTCACAGACAACTATCCCTTGGAGCAGAAGTTCCCTCCCTCCACTGTATCCTTAGTAAGAGGCTTAAGAAACTGGTTTTCAAGATAAAGCGCCAAAGAAGAAAATCTACTACAAAGGGTCTTGGGTACAAAGACCTAACAGGCAATAAAGGTCATGGGAAGCACCAAGGCAAAACAGACACTGTTCATAGCAGTCTTTATGGGGAATCCTTCTCCCACACTAGCATTTACTCTTATGACAAGAAACCCCACAAGTAACAACATAATAAAAGAAAGACGGGTAAAATAAAACGGAGCACTTATCTGCAACAGCTTGGTGAACCAGCAACAGAATGGGCATTCAGACCAGCGATCAAGAGATGGCATTTAGATGGGCAGCAAGGAAGTTGAGGATGGTATGTCCGGATGTCATCTTTATGTCATACACTACCCGAGGAGCATACGTGTGATGTACGGCATACCTTATACCTTAAAGGCTTTTGTATACTGGCTGGATGTTGGGCTAGCCTTGGCAGGGGATCACTACTGCAATGAATACTTCAAGAGTGAAATGGAAGGACATCCATTCTTGCCTAGGCAGAAAAAAGTAATCACAATAATCTTGGGAATTTCTTCTGAATCTTCAAAAGCACCTGGACCATCAGTGAAAATGGTGGAAAAGCATACTGAACATTCCTGTACAAGGAAATGAAAATACATGAAGTCCTGAACAGAATTTTGTCAGTTACTTGTTGTGAATGGAGGCAAATTGGTCTACTGGGGGTGTTCCTCACAGCTGGATCAATTCCTGAAAGACCCCCTAATTCAGTTCCAATTTGTGAGGGTCAGTCCTGGTCCTGCTCAGCTTTTCTGTCACAGAATTTTGCTTTGATGGGATGCAAGATGCTTGTACAGGGAGATTGTGCTGAAAAGCTATATTTCATGCTACCATGGTTAGCCTATAAAGAGGCCAAGATCCTGACCCACCAGCCACCTCTGGTTATGTACCAAATTACTGTAGTGTTGTCTGTAACCACTTGTAATAGTCCTGTGAACCGTAGGTGATTGACAGAGTTGACAGCATTTATTATCATGTTTGTGTGTTTTGGTTGGTCCTTCTTTGCCCCATAGACAGTGCACTTTAATTCCTAAAGACGCCACTCTCCAACAAAGTCTGTGCTGTCTGTAGTTGCAGACTGTGCTGGAGCTGGAAGGGAAAATGGGAGACCTGAATACAGAGAAAACTGCTGTCTCCACCAAAGAGTTCCCTTTTTACAAATCCCAACATAGGAATCGGGAATGTCAGGATATATCAAAGTTGAGACTGACGATTTTAGCTAGAAGAATCATGAGAATCGTAAAGGTCATTAAACCTAGTATCCTGAGAAATTCCATCACTGTGACCTTGGTCTGAGAGGGGAAAAAAGGAGAGAGAGATAGATGTACTTATTCCTGTGGAAGAAAGATTTTTAAACTGAGGAATCTAGGAGACACCTCAGAAATACAGCCCTGTAAGGAGTCAAGCAAGACTTGTGGATGTTCTCCTGAAGCCCCAGTATGCGCAAGATCTCTCACCCAAGTGAGAGAATCCTGACAATTTGAAAAAGATTCTGCAAAGATATACAAGTCGTCTAAAGAAGGGAAAATCTTAGCACCCTTGCAGTCTGCAATAGGCTATCACTGGAGATAGACACTTAAAGAAAACCTTTGAAAAATTGAAACTGTAATCCAAACACAAACATTTTTTTTTAAAAAAGTTTGAAATCTGCTGCTATTGGAATGTGACAAGCATATTTCAATCTAGGGTCACTAAAACAAAAAAAATGGTAATGGAGTGGCAACAGGTCACTTAGGGATAACATTTTGAACTCTGGAACTTTCACAAACTGTTTTAGAAAGGAAATCTGGTTGCCATGAAGCTTCTTTGTTTGGTACAAAACATTCTTGAATAAAAACATTTTCCTATCAGAGGAGAAACAGCTATCACCCCAAGTCACCAGATGCTAAATGACAGGAGAAAAGTCTGATTTGTCAGACGAGGAGGAATCCCCTGAAAAAGAAGGGAGGAATTACCACTACAATCTGTATCTCCAATGAATAACTCTCTCAACATTTGTCTGAGACTATATGTTGTCAAAGAAAAAAAAAAATCGAGAGCCAGATTTTGGGGAAGATTTCAAGGCCAGCAAGGGTGGGAAGAGATTGGAGATTCTTTAGATAGTCATTCAGACTTGCTGGACTATCCTCGTTTCGATGGGGCTCCTCCTCTCTTTATAGCTCCTTTGCCATAAAAAATGTCTGCTTGCCTACAGATTGCTGTGTCTGCTTATTTTGTTTTTTATAAAATGATGCAAAGGAAGCCATAAAACCTCTGAAAAACTTGTAGAAGGAAGGCTGAAATATCAGAGAAACTCTCTGAACCAGCTTTCCTCTCAAATATTTTCAGGGCATCAGCAGCAGATGGTCCAAAAATAATCTCAATAGCCAAATAAAAATTCAAAATTTCACATTTAATATCAGGTACATTTTGTACATACAACCAAGCAAACATTCTCATAACAGTTCCAATAGCAGCAACTCTGGAAAAGGCATCAGCTAAATAATAAGCAGACTTCAGAGTGTCAGTCACTTGATGCACTGAGGCAATAACATTACAAAAAGATTCTTTTTCTCAGAAGGAAAAGCTGCTGCAATGTTCCTCATTTATCAAAAGAAAAAAGCATAAACTTTAATGTGAACTTGCCAATTAAGAATTCTAAAAATAAGTGTGGCAGAAGAACACACTTCTCCAAATCTTTCAAAGGCTTTCCTATCCTTATCAAAGAGGAAGAGATAGTATTTTCCAGATATTTAACAGCAGCAGGATATGCCACAGAAATCATTGATGGGTTAGATCTGGTGTTAAAAAATTGTTTGACCAATTGATTATAATCAGTCTGCTTTCTTATGGGCAGCAGGCAAGCTATCAGGCAAGTTACAGGCTGTAATAAAAATATCATCCAAAGTTGGAAGAACAGGAGGAAGTGGAGTTGGTTCAGGAAATTTAAAGAAATGTTGTGTTTTATTGCATCTGAAAGACAGTGGAATATCGCTATTATATTCCTACTGAAACCAGCAATTCATTATGGATAGGTTTCAGAAAAGGGAAATCCTTCTAAGAGGCTATCAGAAGAAACACTCTCCTCAAAGTCAGAATCAGTTACCCGAGAAGAGAAAACATAAGTTGTCCCCTGACAAACATTTCCTGTTCAATATTCTAAAAATCTTCAGAAAGTGAAGAATTGTTTTTTCTCTTGCTAGTAACGCCAGAACTAGAAGGGTCAAGAGCCTGAATTAAAACCTGAGCTAAAGTACTCCTGACTAAAGGAACAGAGACGGGGGAAGAGAATTAACTTTCAGATCTTTCTAACAGGAATTTTTATATAAGTGAACAAACACCTAAGAGGCCAAGCATTCCCAGGGACAGGAATTCCATTCCAGCTTGGCAGAGAAACATTCCCTGCTCTTTCCTATGTGACCGACCAGAGTGGTTTGTCCTTGCCCACCAAGGACATTCCAACAGCTACAGGCCAAGTCTAAACCTCGGCCTACAGTGCTAGAAGGAACTAAACTAGAGGGAGCCAAGGAAAAAGATGACTGGTCTGAAGAACCAGAAATGGCAACAACATAGTCACCCATCTGCGGCTGTGGCAAATATTAGCCTGCTGAAGGGGAAAGGCCGTTTGAAATTTTCTTCTTTTTGTGGCTAAAAGGAAGAACTGAGGAAATGGTATGCTGCTCCATGGTGAAGCCGAAATTGCCTGAAGCCCAGACAAGGCTGACAGAGTGGTAGGTGAAAAAAAAAGGCAAGCATCAAAAAGTTAAATTTTTCACAAAAAAAGAGTGAAAAGCAGTTTAAACACACTCCATGTCTCTAAAAGTAATTTAAAACAAGCTTTAGTTAAGAAAAAACAAACAAAAATGTACCAGAGAATTGGTGGAAAGAATTAATGGTTCTAGTAAAAATATACAAAATTTTCCACAATATACAGCGAAACAAAACAAAGGAGGGGTGGAAACACCATACAATAAAACCAGTGCTCATAAAACACAACTTTAATCCACAAGTGCTTTCACAGTTACATTCAACTGCTTCATCAGATGGTATACAGAGAAAAAAATTTCTCATTCTAATATAAAGACATTTAAAAACCTCAGCAGCAATCACAATCAAATTAGCGACGTATCTAAACTATACTAATCAATTAAAAAGCACATTTAAAACCCACATTTTTAATATACACATCCTATTTTTCAAGTATGCCCTAAAGAACTTCCACCCAAGTAAAAAATATATTTATATAAACTTATGATACCTATAGTCATTGTGAACTTCATTTAAGAGTCCATACTTAACATATACATAAATGTCACATGTAAGTGCAGATCTTAAAGATATACAGTGTCTACAAAACCTCAAAATTCCAAAATATTGAACAGCATCCAGTAATAATCATCATGCATTTCTAAAAATCAACATATACATTACTATAAAAGCAACAAAATATACAAACTTAACATAAGGCATATCATATATCAGCGCAAAAAAAAAAATAAGCATCTCAAAAAAACTGCTCATCTGCACAAGCTTGGATTAAAACTAATTCAGCAGCTATCATGTTAACATATTAATTTAAGTCTAATAATATGCCTCACATACATCTCTAAAGGCCATTATATACATGTTATAAATACAAAATGACTTACAAATTGCCTAAATTACATATTGCATTATTCCTGCACAGTAATATCTCGCATAAAAAGTATATTTTAAATTACCAGAGTTTCATCAAAGATGGATCGAATAACAGAAATATAAAAAAGTACAGTTTTGTACCTACCATAAATGTAGATGTTCGAAGATCCACATTGCTGCAGTCCTTACACTTGGGTAGTCCGCTGTCCTCGGTCGGCCCGAATATCAAAGTATAAGGCTGACGTCGGTCAAGGCGCATTTGACTGACATCAGGACGTCAGGGTACAAATGCGCATGACCGACGTCATATCCTCAGTATTTTCTTGCCCCAGATGTCAGAAGACCATAGAAATAAAGGTCAAAACCAAAAGACAGCAAACCAACAACCAACCATCCTAGCACTAAAAATATGTACAATATACACAATATACACCCTATTGACAACCCAATCCACACAACCGCCTCTAACTACAGAGGGGAAGGAGGGAGGGTAAATTGGACTGCAGCAATGTGGATCTTCGAACATCTACATTTATGGTAGGTACAAAACTGTACTATGTTCTTCATCTCACATTGCTGCAGTCCTTACACTTGGGTAGAATCCCAAAGCAGAGGTAAGGGAGGATGGCTAAACTATAAGGAAGCAGGAGCTGCCAAAATGCCCTGCAAAACAGCAGTGGCAAAACCAGCCCTGGATTTAGAGTAAAGTGGTAGGTGATAATGCCTAGAGAAAGTATGCACTGAACTCCAAGTAGCTGCCTCCAAAATATCCTTAGTTGCCACCCCTCAAAAGCTGTCGAGTGGCAGTAGCCCTAGTGGAATGAGGCCTAATCCCAGCTGGAATTTCCTTGCCATGATGGGAATAACAGAAAGCAATGCAAAACCCAATCCACATAGAAATAGTTTGTTTTGACACAGGCTTGCCCTGAGAACTCAAAGCAAAAGAAACAAATAACTGCTGAGACAGCCTGAACCCCTTAGTTCTGTCCAAATAATACCGCAACTGCCTGTGTACATCTAAAGTGTGCAAAATCTTTTCCCCTTTATTTTGGGGATTTGCATAAAAAGTAGGCAAATGAATAGTTTGGTTTAAAGCCACACTAGAAACCACTTTAGGCATAAAGGAAGGATTAGTACGTAAAGATACCCTATCCTTATGGAAAATTAAGAAAGGCTCAACCGCCATAAGGGCCTGCAACTCAGAAACCCTTCTTGCAGAGGTAATAGCCAACAAAAAAGCAGTCTTCCATGATAAAAACTTTAATTCAGTAGTAGCTGCAGGCTCAAAAGGTTGCAGAGTGAGTTTCTCCAACACAAAATTGAGATCCCAAGCAGGAGTAGGAGCTCTTGTGGGGTCTTATATTCTTTGCCCCTCTAAGAAATTGCTTGAACAAAGGATGAGAAAACAATGGTGGGTCACAATCATAGTGAGCGAAATTGCTGCAGCATGAACCTTAATAGAAGAGAAGGACAAACCTTTGTCCAGTAACTCAGTAAGATATTGAAGAGCCACACTTAAATTAGGCTCAGAAACATCAAAATCCTTTGCTGCACTCCAAAATAAAAATCTCTTCCATTTATCTGCGTACACTTTCCTTGTACTAGGCCTTCTAGCTTCCAAAATAACATTCAAAACTTGCTGTGGAAGTGGAGGCCCACTATGGTTCAAAACAGAATATGCCAGGCTGTTAGGTGCAGAGAGTGAAGCTTGACATTGAGCAAATGACTGTCCTCTTGAGACAACAGGTGTGGAATCAAGGCAAAGGCCATGGAGGCTTCCGTACCAGGCTTCTCAGTAATGGGTACCAATGCTGTCGAGGCCAATCTGGAGCTATCAAAATCATCCTTGGCTTGTCTTGTCTGGCCTTTAGTAGTACCTTTGGGAGGAGAGGCAGAGGCGGAAAGGCATACACATGAAGATTGCTCCAATTGAAAGAAAGAGCATCCACTTTCCAAGCTGTGGGATGAAACCTTTTTGTGCAAAACTTTGGCAGCTGGTGGTTTAGTGGAGAAGCGAACAGATCTATGTCTGGAGTTCCCCATGACACTGTCAATTTCTGAAATACATGAGGATCCAATTTCCACTCGTGGGGATCCATAATTTGTCTGCTCAACACATCTGCTAAGGAGTTCTGTGCTCGGCAGAAACCTTGCCTGAAGATTTAGCTGTAAACTGAGAGCAGTCTCCCACAAAATCATTGCTTGCCTGCATAGAGGATAAGAATGTGTTCCGCCTTGCTTGTTGATGTACCACATGACAGTTGTGTTGTCTGTTAGAATCAACACCTGCCCTGGAAGAAGTAAATCCTTGAAAGCTATTAATGCAAACTGGACTGCTAACATCTCTTTCAAGTTGATATGTAGATGTTGTAGTCTGGCAGGCCACTTGTCTTGTATCCACTTTCCATTCAGATGAGCTCCCCAAGCTTTGTCTGAGGCATCTGTCGTTAGAATCTGACTCGCCTCTGGCCGGGTCACAGAGAGTCCCTTGTTTAGGTGACATTCCTGAGCCCACCACAAAAATTCCTTTTGAATGCAAGGTATTATTTGAATGACAGTGTCCAAATCCTGGCAGTGCTGTGTCCATACATTTTGAGATACCATTGTAGCTTCCTCATATGCAGTTTGGCATTGGGAAGCACCAGAATACAAGATGCCATGAACCCCAAGGCTTGAAGGACTGTCCTTGCAGTCAGCCTGGACTGATGAGACAACTGATGAAAGTAAAGGGAAAGATTCTTTTGTTTGTCCGGGGTCAAAAAGGCCATCTGGGATGCTGTATTCAGTCTCACACCCAGAAAGCACATGTCCTGAGAGGGTACTAGACTGGACTTTATTTCGTTCACAGAATACCCCAGGCATCTTAGCACTGCTATCACATAATCCAAATGATGAAGAAGCTCGTCCCTTCCTTGAGCCAGAATCAGGCAATCGTCCAAATAAGGATAAATCTGTATTCCTTTTAACCTGAGGAAAGCTATCACTGGAGCCAGAACTTTCGTGAACACTCTGGGTGCAGTAGATAAGCCAAAGGGCAATGCAGAGAACTGATAATGAGAAGTCCCAGCTCGAAAACGCAGATACTTCCTGCAACTCAGTCTGATAGGAACATGAAGATAAGCCTCCTTGAGATCTAAAGTTACCATCCAATGATCTTTGCCCAGCAGAGGTAAAAGCTGCTGTAACGTCAACATTTTGAACTTGGGAATGTCCAGATAAGTGTTGAGGATAGATAAGTCCAAAATTGGTCTCCACGTGTTCCCTTTCTTTGGTACTAGGAACAGGCGAGAATAAAATCCTAGGCCCACTTCTGGCATAGGGACCGGCTGAATGGCCCCTATTTGGAGTAACAGAGAAATTTGCTTGTGAGCCTCTATTCTTTGTGGTGGAGGAACGTCTGGCATGCCTTTGAAAGGAGGCAAGGTATGGAAATAAAACCTGTAACCGTGGTGTATGATATCCAATACCCATCTGTCTTGGGTAATTAAACTCCAATTTTCTTTGAAAAGTGCCAACCTTCCTCCCAAAGGTGCTGCCAGACGAGAAGGCTCTGGCAGCTGAAAAGGTAGGTCATTGGGTCTGTTTACGAAAGGACTGACCCCTGCCCTCACCCGAAGACTGTGCAGGAGAACTCCCTGTTCTAGGCCTGAAAGAGCCCTGAGCTCTGCCCCTACCACGTCTAGATCTACCCCTAGACTGGGAATAATAAGAAGGATACGTCCACCCCTTAGTAGGCCAATTTCTACTAAACTTTGGAGGCTGAACCTGAAAAAAATCTTTAACAGTCTGCATAGACTTAGCCTTGTCTTCCATTTTTTTTAAAACTGTCTCAACAGGAGAACCAAACAACACATCAGATTGTAAAGGAGCATCTAAAATCCTTGTTTTAACATGGTCAGATAAATTCTGATCCCTCAGCCAGGCGTGCCTGCGAAGAACTGACCCAGTGGCAGCCACCCTAGACGAGGCCTGTACAGCATCAAAACCACATTGCAAAGAATGCTTACCCACCTGTTCAGAAACATGTACTAAATCTTGCAACTCTTTACAATCAATACCTTCCGCCAGAGCATCAACCTTAGACTTCAATTGTGAAAGGAGATAGTTTTGGTATTTCAACATGTGAAACTGGCAATTCAAAGCCCTCATAGCTAGAGTGGAGGAAGTATAAACTTTCTTTCCCCATCTATCCAAAGCCCTGGCCTCTTTATCAGAAGGAACCGGATTCTTGACAACAGAAGCCTTAACACCTTTAGGCCCCTGACTAACAGTTTCTGGGTCCGCCCTAGGACTCTTAAAAAGATACTTATGAGCTTCAGGCACCCTGTAATACCTATCCGGTTTAACAGGAGCAGGAGGCAAAGAATCAGGATTAAGAGAAGCCTCTGTAAAAACATCTTCCACCACATCCAAAACAGGAGGTATAGCCAAAGGCCTATGCTGGGGTAAAAAAAATTCCCTAAGCCTTTTCCTGGAATCAGAGAAGTCCTGACCTTCCCACTTAAAATGCTCCCTCATGGAATGAAGAGTTTCTGAAAAGAAAAATCCTCAGGAGGAGAAGCAGAAGGAGTAGAGTCATCCACATCAGAATCAGAATAAGGAGAATACTCCTGCAAGTCTTCAGCCGAATACTCTGAAACATCCGAAGCCTGCTCAAAACTCCCTAACTCAGGCTCCACCCTAGGTCTCTTATCAGGAGGGGGCAAAGAACCCCTAATCAAAGTAATCAAACCTTCTGCCATTTTAAGCATATGCTTCTTGGGCACAGTTCCTGAAGAACTAGGGGTGACACCAACTGAAGCTAAACCCGGCCTGCCTCTGGGAGAAGCCTTGGAAACAGAAGGAGAGGGCCTAACCACCCTAGGAAGGGAGGGTAGTATAGTAACCTGAGAAGCCCCTTCAGCCTGACCTGCCTCCTGAGAGGCCACCTCCTGCAACAACAAAGTCTCTCCCTGGGATCTCAAAGAAACCTCCGGTGGAACCACCGGCTCCACAGACACCTCTAAAGAACCGGCGTCCGGTACGGACGGTTCCTCTAGCCTAGGCTTAACTGCTTTGTCCTTGCGCTTCTTCGAAGAAGCGGGCGTCGGAGCATCCGACGGCATTTTATAATTGCACCGCTTCCCGAAGACTAACCTGGCACAATCTAACCTTCTCTTTATAGTGCGCTTATTGAATCTAGCACAAGAGCGACACCCAACAACGTCGTGCTCAGGCCCTAAACAAGGAATACACAAAGTATGATAATCTCTATGCGGTATCTGTTTCCCACAAGAAATACAATTATTCACTTTTTCTGACATCCGGTAAACCACTGAGGCAAGAAAAACTAAAATATTCCCCAACGGGTACTTAGCCAACTTTGACTCGGTCTGAAACTCCGGAATCGAAAAATTTCAGAACGCCAACCGGCACTTGCAATGCTGCTTCTGCATCGGACCATGCGGCAAAAAAGACTGAGGATATGACGTCGGTCATGCGCATTTGTACCCTGACGTCCTGATGTCAGTCAAATGCGCCTTGACCGACGTCAGCCTTATACTTTGATATTCGGGCCGACCGAGGACAGCGGACTACCCAAGTTTAAGGACTGCAGCAATGTGAGATGAAGAACATCTTTGCATCCAGGTACACAAGGTTTCAAATCTAAACTTGTGATGCATACCTCCTTCAAAACCTCATATAAAGGTCAAATTTAATATATATATATATATATATATATATATATATATATATATATATATATATATATATATATATATATATATACATACACATATATACATACACATATTTATCCATAAATAAAACTGCTTAAAATAGAGCGTACTTATTTGCTCATTCATACAGAATGCACATTTGTTTGATCAAGCTAGAATTAAAAGGCTTAAGCTGTATGGATCGACATCCAAATACTACTTTATAGACAACAAATATTAACCATGGAATTAATCATCATCTCCGAAGTGATCTAGCTCTCAGAATAGGAATTAAGGTATCTTATCATTAAAACCCTTACCAGAGTCTGCTCTCATCTATCTTATCCATCTAGCCTCAGATGTTTCTGTTAGGGTTCTTGTATTATTATTTTACAGCTATATTACATAGCTTGGTCAAATGAATGTGCATTCTATATGAATGAGCGTATAAGTGCGGTCTGTTTTAAGCAGTTTTCTATATGGATAAATATAATAAAATATATATATTAAATTCAAACTTTATATGAGGTTTTGAAGGAGGTATGCATCACAAGTTTAGATTTGAAGCCTCATGTGCCTAGATGCAAAGTTTTTATATTTCTATTATTTGATCTATACCGTCAATGAAACCGGTCATTTAAAATATACTTTTTATACAAGGTATTATTGTGCTGGACTAATGCGATATGGACTTTAGGCAATTTGTAATAATTTTGTATTTATAACAAGTATACAACAGCCTTTAGAAATTTATGTGAGGCATATTATTAGGCTTATTTATTATATTAATATATTAACATGATAGCTGCTGAATTAGGTTTAATCTAAGCTTGTGCAGACTAGCAGTTTTTGAGACACGCTTGGTTTTGGCGCCAAGATAATGTGATATGCCTTATGTTAGTTTGTATGATAAAAGCAACAAAATATAATGTGCATGTTGATTTTTAGAAACACATGATATCCAATATATTAGAATTTTGGCATTTTGTAGATGCGCTACATCTTTGAGATCTGCACTTACGTGTGACATTTATGTTAAGTATGGCTCTTAAATGAAGTTTACGATGAATATGGGTATCGTAAGTTTATATAAATATATTTTTTTACTTGGCTGGAAGTTCGTTAGAGCACACTTGAAAAATAGAATGTGTATATTAAAAATATGGCTTTTAAATGTGCTTTTTAATTGATTAGTATAGTTTAGATACGTCACTAATTAATCTGACTCAATGACTGGTGCTGAGGTTTTTAACTGTCTTTATATTAGAATTATAGATTTTTTCTCTTTACACCGTCTGATGAAGCAGTTTAATCTAACTGTGAACGCGCTTATGGATAAAAGTTGTGTTTTTATGAGCACTCATTTTATTGTATGGTGTTGCCACCTCTGCGTTGTTTTGGTATCATGTATAGTGTGGGCAAACAAAAATGTAGTTTTAACAACTTTTTCCCACCAAAAGTTAAAAGTCGTGCTTCACAGTAAAAAGAAAAGTGACAGTCATGTGAGATGGTTCATAAAAACACTTGACTAGCTTTAAATTATTTAAAAGAAAAATAAAGTTTCTGCAATAAAAAAACACAGATGGTATTTTACCTACGAAAGGAACTAGTCTGCCCTGCAATGGAAAACCATAAGCAGACCGTCAATCCTTGAAATCTTGCAAGAGGAGTGCTGTTTAGAGTTATGAAAGCTCTGAAGGGATTGGCACCTATACCAGTGCTTTTCTTAAGCACTCCTCAAGCTGAATACATTTTGGGTGAGTGAAAGGTGCCTTTAAGCTTTGGAAGCTGGCTGGGTGTTGTATCATATACAGGATATACCCCATATACACAAGGTTACTACAGCAGTGATCAAATGATAACTATCCACTGTTCCCTGGGCCATAAGCATGTCAGCATAATTATCTTTAAGTAGTCCATCTGAATCTTTAGAATTACCCTGGTTCTATGAACACCTCCAGGACTGCATGGATCAGGCAATCCCAAATAAAACCAAGACTCTTTCCACAAAGGGCAAACGTCCAGTCTGGTGGACCCCAGCCATTAACAAACTTTACAATAAGAGGAGAAGGCTATTACATGATAGAACAAAATCCATAAAAGGGAAGCCACCCCTGATCATTATTAGTAAAAAAATACGAGCACTCATAAAATCAACTAAGGCCAATTTTGAGAGAAAAATTGCCATGGATTCAAAGGACAATCATAAGGCCTTTTTCAGCTATGTTAGGAACCTGGGTGGAAACTCCCAGATATGCTCAGAATTAGTCCAAAATGATACAAAAATCACTGAACCCACAGACATTGCTAACATACTGGCAGACAGGTTCAGTGCAAACTTCACCCCCCCCCTCTCCCCCCCCTAAAGGAGAGATAACTATCCCAGCGGAGTGTAGCCTCCCAGACATCTCAAATGTGCAGGTGAAAGCTGCGCTCTCTAAAGCTAAAAACACAGCACCAATGGGACCGGATGGTGTCCCCGGCTGTGTGCTACACGAGCTAAATGAGGAATTAAACCCGCACATAAGGCAGCTATTTAATCTCAGCCTTACCACAGGATACGTGCCCAAGGAGTGGCGTACGGCAACTGTGGTCCCACTCCACAAAGGCGGTGCCTCTACGGACCCTGGTAATTACGCCCATAAGCTTAACAAGTCTAGTCTGCAAAGCTATGGAGAGGATCATAATGGAGCTCATAAACAAAGATATAGGGGACTTGCAGACATTGGACCCGACCCAGTTTGGCTTCGTCAAGGGCAGATCATGCCTTTTGAACTTGGTCGACTTCTTCGAAACAGTCACCAAGGCCATTGATGAGGGAAAGGCAGTCCATACATCCTACCTTGACCTTGCAAAGGCTTTCAACACAATACCCCACTCGGATATTGTAGAAAAACTTACCAGCTTAAATGTAAACCCATATGTCACAAGATGGGTTGCAAACTGGCTTAAGGACAGAACCCACAGGGTTAGAGTTGCTGGCGCTATGTCAGACTCCAAGCCGGTCACAAGTGGTGTCCCACAGGGCTCGGTCCTTGGCCCCCTATTGTTCGGCATCTACTTCTCAGAAGTACAGGCCAACATGGGAGGACTTTGGCTGACAAAGTTTGCAGACGACTGCAAACTGGGCGCCATAGTGGAAAGTGCATCGGACACGGATATACTTCAGAAGGGACTCACGGAAACAGATAGCTGGTGCCAGAGCCATGGCCTGAAGTTAAACGCCAAAAAATGTATAATCATACCCTTCGGGAAAAACAAGGTAACCCCAAGCTACTATATAGGCGGCAATCCACTAAGCACAGAAGAGGTCATCAGGGACCTGGGGACCCAGGTTGACAGTGGCCTTTCTTTTGACACTCACGTTACTAAAGTGGTTAGAAAGACCTTCTACATTGTCCACCTGATCATGAAGGGATTCACATCCAGATCTAGTGAGGTCATTGTTCCCCTGTACTCTTCACTTATCAGACCAATGATCAAGTACAATGCCCCATTCGGGATGTATCTCACCCATCTGCAGCAATTGGAGAGACCCCAAAAGTTCCTCACCAAAAGGATAAAGGGACTCCTGTCATATGCTGCCAGATTGAAGAAACTCCAGCTCTATTCAGTCGCATACCGTCTGCTCAGAGGTGACATGTGCCTGACATACAAGGCCATGTCCAACCCGGAATTAATGGACATGCTCCACCTCAATAAATCCAAATCCACCAAAACCACTAGAGCAAGCGACTTAAACCTTAGCACGGATATAAATAGGACGTGCTGGAGGGATAGATTTATCACTCAGAGACTCCCTATGCTGTGGAATAAAATCCCGGTCCATGTGAGGCAGAGCACCTCGCTGGCTCTGTTCAAGAGAAATCTTGACCTGTGGATGGGAGATCGTAGGTTTACCCCGGGAATCATCTCTGTGTCACTGCTGGACAGAGGCACAACAAACTGGGCACAGTATTTTTTCATATAAGGGGTGGCGTAAGCCACAAAACTTTGGGCTAGGCTTATAAATGCCTTAGGGCAGATAGGTTCATAGGTTTATACTAGGCTATTAGTGGAAAGGTATGCAAGAAGATTCCTGTACACGGAAAAGAAAAAAAGTCACCTGTCTTCCAAGCCTGCTTGCAAGGGCTCCCAGAGCAGAATTTCTTTAACTATCTGTTGTGAATGGAGGCAAACAGTTTTATTTGAGGGTTTCCCAACAGTTGGATCAATTCCTGAAAGATCCCTGCATTTCTATTCATGAGGGTCTGTCCTGGTCCTGCTCAGCTTGTCTGCAAAAATGTTTTGCTCAGATAGAATGCAGGCAACTAGAAAAGATAGACTCTGATGAGTTACTAGCTTCCAGGCTAACACAGCCATTCTAAAAGGGGTATGAACCGGTTCTCCTATTTGTTTGTTTATGCACCTCATCATTGTGGTGTGGTCTGTGATTACTAGCAGACAGCATGGAGTCCAAAGACTGGTTAAAGATTTGACAGCATTTATTATTGTGATCATTTCTTTGACAGTTGTGTTTCAGTCTGTGATGCTTGCTCCACAAACCTTGAATTGTCACCCCTCCTTGTAAACAGCTCCATAAGCAAACTCTGAGGCATCTATGGTTACAGACAGAGTAGGAACTGGAAAACAGAATGGGAGAACTGGGTTGACAGATAACTGGTCCACCCAAAGTAACTCCTTTTTGACAAAACTCTTAACACTGGTATCTGAAAAGAAAAGGGGTGCTGCTGTTGGGTCCAAACAGATGCAAAGAAATATTGAATTTCTCCTCACATGAAGTCTGGCCAGAGGAATCATGAGAATTCTAGAACCCATGCAAAACTCAGAATCCTGAGATACTCTCAACCTGAAGTTAGAGACTGTTTGGAAAAAATCAGAAATAGTCCATTGAAAAGGTTTGTTTAGTAAAGAGGTCAACTTTGTCCTGAGGAAGAAAAACCCTCATATGAGGGATGTATCCAGAAGGCATCAGAATCGGTTTACAATCAAAATGTGGAAATGCAGTTTGACGGAAATGGGTTGGCTGAACGTGTGTTCTACCAATACCAGTAATGTCAAACAGGAAATGTATGACTTCATATTAGTAAAAGTGGGTGCACATTCACTAATATGAAGTACACGTTTTGAACTGAGATTGCGGTACAGTGCTGATTGGGAAATGTTAACTTTTCCTCAATGTAGTGCGATCTCAGAGTAGGTATATATAATATGCAGGGGGTGGGGGGTGCAGGGATGCTTGCCCTCCTACAAAAATGTTAATGGTAACATGGACTCTGGACTTTCGACACTGGAACTTCCGGTGTTCGAATGTCAATTTTCATGTTTACCATTTCTGACATTTTTGGTAATTCCGCATTACCAATGTCGGATAAACAAGTTGGTAATTTTGTTGAAAACTGTTTTCATTTTCAACATTTTGATAGTTAACCCCTAGAATCATTATCCTCTGAAAAGGAATAAGAGTATTTCTGCAAATTTACCTGTAAACTCAGGCTGAGCAAGATATCATTTACCTAAGAAAAAGATTCCAGATACTTTGAAAAGTAGTCTGCAAATATAAGACAGTCAGCTAAATAAGAAAAATTTGAATGCCTTGCGATTTGCCATGAGCTATTACTGGTGTGAAGACACACTGCAAACACCCTTGGAGCTGTACTTGGCCAAAAGTTTAAGAAAGAAATGAAAATGTAGGCCTAATAGGAAATCTTAAATAAATAGCTGAAGTCTTTGAGAACGGAGATATAATGAAATGCATCTTTAAAATCTCAGGTCAGCAACAAACTGAAAGGACAGATGAGAGGAAAAAATCTAAAAGGAAAGTATCCTGAACTTTAGGACTTTAATGTGAAGATTTGGAAAAGAAAGGCATATGACTGGTCTCAAAGTTGCCTTTTCTATGGCACCACAAAAAAAATCTTGAATTAAATCTTTTCCATTTGCTCTGGGGGACTGCTTCTATGACACTTACTGACAGCATATGCCCTAGGAATGGAGGAAATGGGGAAGTTTGGTTGGACAGATAAGAAGGAAAAGCCATCACCAATGGTAGCTTTTTTGAAAGATTTTTAGAATCCAACCGTCTAACATTATCTGATACCACAAAGGTAGACAAAGACTTAGACTTACGAAAGATTAAATAGGATGCCAGGATAAGAAGGGGGGGGCTCCTGAAGGGGCATACATTCACTCTGAATTTGACTGCACCTGGCTCTGGGAGCTCCACTTATTTTTACAAGCCTCTCTACCATTGCGTTTTGAAATTCTGCTTGCCAGAGGCTTGCTGAGATTATTCCGTTTCCTATAAAAGCATTCTGAACTTAAGGAGAATTCCTGTGAAACTTTAGCAAGGAAATTGTAGCAAGGAAGGTTGATAAATCTGAGTGACCATCTGAATTAATTTCCCTTTTTCATCAAATCTGTAATGGACTTCGGCAGAAGAAGGCCCAAACAATGCTCTCCCAACTAGGAAAGCATTCAAGATCTCAGCTTTGAGATCCTCTGGTAAATGTATTGCATGTAACCAAGCAAACCTCATCACTACTGATCAAGTAGCACTGCTCTGGATGCAGCACTTATGTATTTTTAAATGAACCAAGCAAACAGTCTGGCATACAAGCCAGACAATTCAGAATCCACAAATGTATCAAAAGCTTTTCCATCCTTGTCAGAAGGAACAGGGATACCCATTCATAAGATGTTTGGTAAAAGATGGGTTTGCCAAAGAAATAAACACAGTGTCCGATTTGGGATTTGAAAATAGAAATAGAAATGTATGAGTCTGGGGGAATCTTACATAATCTGACTTTTTATGGGTAGGAGGAGGCTGACTATCAAAGTTACTGCAGGCTGTCAAGAAAATATCTACATCTGTTAAAGATGCAAAGCTACAGGCGGAGGAAAATCCAGCTGTAATGAGTCATAATAGTTCTGTGATACTGGAACTTCGTTATGGTTTCCACTGAAACAATTTTTTCAGACTACATTTTCAGAAAAGATGCATCTTCAGCAGGAGAATTTTAAGAAAAACTTTCTTCAGACTCAGATTCTTCTTCTTCTGGTATATGCAGAAAAGAAATATAATCCTAGTCAAATTCCTGTCCTTCAGATTGGGAATCAGTATCCGAAAGAGAGGAAATCTTTTTAACACTTGTTAAGGAATCAATTTAAAGAATGATTAACATAAGAAAGCCTTTATTCTATATGAAGCAGGAGAACACATACTTAAGTGTATTTTCTTTTGCTAAAATATCCCCTAAGAAAAGACTGATCCAAAGGTGAGCTTCCTTCCCAGGAACCAGACTCCTTAGCTTGTCTTTGTGGTAAAGGATGGTCTTCCGCTCCCTTGCCCAAAACTGACAAGAGTGGTTCTCCTTTGCCTGCAAAGGACAAACCTGTCTCCCAGTCCTTAGTGGCTTCTCAAGAAACAGATCCAGCAGAACTGAGAAAAAGGTGTGTTCTGAGGTGATTTCATCACAGGAGTTCCTCATCAATGGCTGAGGCAGTAAGGAAGCCAGCCTGAGTATGCAAGACTCAGTGAAACTTTCTTCTTACAGATTAGATGATGAAGAACCAAAGTGCATAAAGCCTGCACCATGTCCTAGCCAAGAAAAGTGTCTGATTAAGCATGTAGCAGAACCTTGAGAAGTTGGCGAACCACCTGACAGGATTTTTAAAGCTTTGAGGTAAACTTTTAAACCACAACCCCAAAAACTTCAAAGACCAAGCCCCTATCTTTCACAATTAATAATAATGACAAAAAAAAAAAAACAGCAATATAATTTACCAAAGCACAAAAAGGGAAAACTAATTTTATACGAAAAATTATTCTTGATATTAGCATATGAATTATTAAAATACAGTTGCCAAAACTTCTTATGCAAGATCCATATCCCAGATCACTTTGCATTCTCATTAAAAACATAAAAACAATATTCAATATGGCATTGCTTGTTTAAATCACAGTTTATGATTTTTAAAATAAATGGGCACTTTTGCCCTTGTCGGAGCTTCATCACAAAATGTTTTTAAATCAGTTTTACTCCAAAACAAGTTTACCTGACAAAAGTTAACATTTATGAGCTACATTTGTAATGACAACCACTAAAACAGAATTCCTAGCTTAAATAATTTTCTGAAGAAAATGTAAACATTTTTCAGACTATTTGATGATGTGAAAGATTTTCTCAAGAGGGGAAACTTAGCTGCCCAGCCTTGTTAAAGCACTAGCCACCTGTTTGTGACTCTCAACCTGCATGGAGAGCACACACAGACATTAAAGAAGCTCTAAAGGCTCGGTTCCCTAACCATTGACTATATACTGCTGTACTCCAGCCCTACAAAGGTTAGGATATGTGTGGAAGGTACCCAAAAGCTTTGGATGCTGGTCAGCTGTCATTTCCTTGACAGGATACAACCCACACAGCTTAAGCTAATGCATCAGCTATTTTACAATGAATAGTCTTGAATTATCCTTCCCACCACAATTCATCCCCTCTTCCACTTCAAACGCATAAATGCCAAAGTGTCTACTCTATTCGAAAGTATTTCCACATGCACTCCTCCTACATCTGAAAACAAATCACTGGTTCACATATCACTGCAGAGAGCAGCCATGTCTTCCTCTCTCCCATGTATGTATGCACATCTCATACACAAAGTTCCACAAAATTGAAAAACTGATCTAATTAAACCCTTCCCAAAGCAAACCGACCTAAAAGATATCTCTCACTTCCTTCCAATATGCATCTCTTAATTCCAGGCAAACTTCTAGAAAAAAAACAATCTACACCCAGTAGTACCACCTGCTCTCCGCCTAACAGCACAGACTCAGGTCTGAACAAAGTACTATAAACAGCACTTTTGCTCCTAACTTGACACACTGTTGATACAGGCCTCCTTACAGGTGTCCTATTTATATACCTGACAAAGACATTTGACCACAGTGACTACTAAAGTCTCCTAAACAAACTGAAATTGCTATCAGCCCAGATAGCACTCCTTGGTTTAAAAACATAAGTCAATGCCAGACACTTTAGAATTAAAATAGGATCCTCTCAATAAGAAGATGCACTTATTATCAAAGGTGTACCACAAGGATCCAATTCTTCCCCCATTGCTCGTGACTGCTCTCATCTCTCATTCATCTTCTATGCAGAAGACATGGTCATTTGCCAATCAATTTTCACACCAACATTTAATCCCAACTCCAGTCACACTTGTATGAGCTCTAGCAATGGCTCAAACCATAAAACTAATTCTCAACTTCTCCCAAGAAAAAAAACTATGATTTCTGGAACCCCACAGAAAATTCACCAAGCACCGGACTAATAGTCCTCAACTTACACATCCATACCACAGAAACAACCTTTACCTTGAAATATCAAAGATTATAGCTTGATCACTCTCCAACCTTCAACTTTCCCCCAGTGAGCGCAAAAATGAACTTCCTTTTATGGGCAAAAAGAGATGTCCCCCTTTTCTATCTCAACCATCATCAAAAGGAGTTCTCCTCTCTCAGTTAGAATATGGACCACCCATTTTCACTTCCTCCGTCAAGAAAAACACTGCATTCCAGACATCTCCAATAGCATATATCAATTCATTGCAAACTTGCCCCTCCATAAGCATCACTGTATTGCCCTTGAAAAAAGCAAATGGCTATTCATAAAACAAACATCTAAAAAGAAATGTGGACAAATAGCACAACCAAAACACAACTCAGCTTCCCGGATCAATAAAGGCAATCCTCCTAATCAAGTGGGTACCACCAATAGTTCCACCTTGTGATACAAGGAATAATTCCAAACGAACTCGACACCAAATAGTTCAAACCTTTTTTGTATAAAAACTTCAGATTTAGTGCTTTCTCACCGGAGACCTCTTCAGAATCAATTAATAACCACTGACATTGCCTATTTATACAATGCTAATCACACTTAATTACCTTCAATAAACCAATTGTCGTAGATAAAGTCAGTTTTTCTTAAAAAAATCATTCGTATTGCAATCTATCCCAAAGGTAAATAATAACCAGGTTAAACAGTATGAAATGTTGTGCATTCCTACAAGCCCATAGTGTTAACACAAAATATATGTATATATACGCACAGTATATACATGTACTACAATAGGAAATGATTTTAATTGAAAAGGGATTTAAATAAGTACCTGCCTGGTACAGCATACAGAATTGACAATAAGAAACCATTTCCATCTAGAGGGTTTTATTTTAAGCCTAATTCAGTTCCGACAGACGGTCCAGGCAACTACAGGGAGGGAAGAACGTATTGACTCTGTGGAATTTATCAATACTAATTTTCACCCTGAGGGGGAGTCTGGGGGAAATTACGATAATATTTACAATGGAGATGACAATATCCCTTTAGGGGAGATGGGGCCCAGGAGATCCGAAAGGATAAAGAACCGAGCCCCTCAACAACAATCATATGCTCAGATAGCGGGAGAATATCAACACAATTCCAACAACAGGAGAATATACAAGCAATAGAAGATGACAATGGTGGTCTTTCTACTAGCCTTTTTCTCGATAATATACAAAATGATAATACACAGAATGATAAAGAAACCACCTCCATTATACATTCTTTAGACAATTTCAATATTTTCAATTACACTGATACTGTAATAAATAAGACATTTTTTCAACTGTTTATAAAAGGTTTTACTTTTGTACCACGCAGAATACCTAGTATTGATGGTATTTTCTTAGATATTAAAATGTTTACGAGGAAATTAAATTTTACTGTTATTTTTAAAGATGAAGGATCTAGTTATGCAAAAGGATCTTTAAAGAGACGCAGCACATTTAACCCCCCCACTGCAGCACGATATTATGAATTTTGAAAATATACTTATGAAACAAATCAGAAGTAACTATTTCCAGAATGCAGGGAGACGAGAAAGTAATTTAACTCCAGATGAAATTAAACTTATTACTGAACTTAGATATAATGATAGAATACGGGTGATGAAACCCAATAAGGGAGGAGGTATGGTCCTTTTGGATCAGTGGGATTATACTAGAAAGATGCTTGATATACTTAACAGTGCAAGTTATTCCCTGGTTTCTAAGAATGAAATTAACATTTCTTATCAAAAAATTGACTACATCCTGGATAATTTGTTGCAGGGTCTTATTGATTTGGATTTACACGATTTTTTGAAGGTTAAGAAGCCAGTCATTCCTGCAATTTTTGGCATACCCAAAACACACAAATGTGTTTATGACCCGCTCATGAGACCTATTGTGTCATCTCAGGGCTCAAAGACACAACCATTAGCAAGATATATATATATAGATACTAAATTGAAGGGTTACCATGCTAAATATCAACATATTTTAGTTGATTCATGGGACTGTTTACAGAAAATTAGTAAAGTGACATAGAATGATAGAGCAGTATTTATTACTATTGATGTCAAAGATCTATTTACTGTTATACCTCATTCTATAGGCATGGACTGGTTTGAAAAGATTTTGATAGAAATGGATTTTTTACTACCAGACAAATTTAAGATGGTGTTGGAAAATATGGAGTTAGTACTAAGGAACAATTACATTTTCTTTCAAGGTGATTACTACCACCAAACTGAAGGAATAGCTATGGGGGCAGCTTGTGCCCCCATTTATGCTAATATGATTTTGTTGTATTGGGAAAGGCATTATGTCTTTGTATCAGAGTTTTCCCAATATATTACAAGCTACTTTCGATTTTTAGGGACATTAATCGCAGAAACTAAAACAATGCCTTATATACACACTCACTTGTATGTTTGGAAGCTAATTTTAAATTTTGGGTTCTGGAGACTGTAGAGGTCTTTGATAGAGGAGGGGATTGGGAAAAAAAAACTTGCGTATAGGGAAATGATTTGGCAGTTAAAATTGGACGCATGCAGTGGGAAGGGTCTCAATGACTATATATCTATTATACCAGCCTTAAAATTGCTATCGCAAGATCCTAAAAAAGTAAACAAAAATAATGTTATTAATAAATTATTAGAGTTATGATTTTGAATTATATGCATTTTAAACAATATGTATTTTATGGTCAATATATATTTTTATACACTGTTTTGATGCCATTATTTTAACACGTTGTATACACATTTTTTCGTTTTTATTTTTTATATACATTTTTGGTTATACATTTTTGTACATATACTTAAATGTACAGTGCGTATATATACATATTTTTTGTGTTAACACTATGGACTTGTAGGAATGCACAACATTTCATACTGTTTAACCTGGTTATTATTTACCTTTGGAATAGATTGCAATACAAATGATTTTTTAAGAAAAATTGACTATCTACGACAATTGGTTTACTGAAGGTAATTAAGTGTGATTAGCACTGTATAAATAGGTGATGTCAGTGGTTATTAATTGATTCTGAAGAGGTCTCCAGTGAGGAGATGAAAGCGCTAAATCTGAAGTTTTTATACAATAAAGCTTCGAACTATTTGGTGTCGAGTTCGTTTGGAATTATTCCTTGTATCACAAGGTGGAACTATTGGTGGTACCCACTTGATTAGGAGGATGTTGTTGTTGTTGTTAATCTGAACTAGTTTATTGCTTACATTTCTGCATTTTTTTGTGAGATGTTTCATTTCACCCAGACTGAACCTGAAATCGGTTGATAGTGACTAGTACACTACTTCAGCAAAAAATACTCATTTTGATATACTAATTCTTTGACAGATAGTATTCATTTAGTGAATTTCCTCTGCACATATTCTAAGTTGACTTCTTTGTATAAATGCAAGATGAATTATTTTATTTCAAGATAAGTTTTATGTAGGTTTCTTACAAGCTTTGTCAAATAATGCTCATTTCTCAAAGATATAGATCTGAACATTAATCCTACAGGTCTCAAAGCTATTCTCTGCTCTACATCTTAAGATTCATGTGTCAATCAAAAGAGAGGTTTCAGGTAATCAAAATCCCCACAACTCAGACTCTATAGAATACAGCCATCCAATATTAATGGATATTTTATAGTCGGCTTGCCAAAATACATTACTTAGCATTTACTTCAAATGCAAAATGAAGTACAACCAGGGTTGTTGGTAAATATTCAGAGCAAATTCCTTGTATTGAGATGCACAGAGTATGACCAATGAGCCAATTATTGAGCCATTTGGTCAAACCACAAGTTATGTACTTACATGAACATTAGATTTCTCTGGTCTGTGTCCAGACACTGGAACTGCAGATCTGGTGCTTTAGGCACCCTCTAGTGACAGCAACAAACGCCTCACATCTCATGTTCCTCCATATATATATATATATATATATATATATATATATATATATATATATATATATATATACACACATATACATATATATATATACACAAATACATACACACACACACACACACACACACACACACACACACACACACACACACACACACACACACACACACACACAGATAATCCAGAAAGGAAATCAGACTATGGTCCCTCAAAAATCCCTCATAAATGACAATTTGGAACAGTATGCCCTCTTTCGCCTGCCTGTGTCCAGACAGACATCTTAACGTTTCGGTAAGTACATAATTGCTAGTTCTCAGGTCCTGTCTAGTCACTGGAAATGCAGGACAGAGTCCCCAGCTAACAAGGGTGGCCTACCCCAGTAAACGTCTGAAAACGGTTGCTCCAAATAATTCTCATTCTAGAAATACAAATCACGACTGGAATGTTTAGCTAAAAGCATCCACTGGAACAATTTCATCAAGTGGAAGGTTACAAACAAAGCTGTCGTGTAGCTTGAGCCCACAGCGAGAGTGAGCCTTTGGTGGGACAGAAAGCTGTCTGCCCGTTGAAGTGTAACAAATGCAGTCTAAAATCTATTTTGCCACTGTGACCTTGGCAATCTTTTGATGCAGCATAGGAAGAGAAAAAAAACTAATGAAAAGTTTCTCATCTTTTCTGGAGCCCTTTCTGCAGTCCAAGTAAAACCGTGGATGTCTGAACATCCAGACAATGCAGCAGTCTTCTCCTTTGTTAGGACACATAGGAAAAAATATTGTTAGGTGTATACCATAATTCAAGTAAGCCTGAGTAACCACTTTGGGCAAAAAGGAAGGTTTTGTCCCAAGAGATACCATATGGGAGAAAAAATGATGCAAGTCTATTAAAAAGGGCAGGCCTGAAATTCAGAAACTCTCCTAGCCAATGTAATAGCTACCAAAAATACTACTTTCCATAACAAAAGCTAAGCTCAACTGAATCAAGCAGCTCAGAGAGCACAAAATTAAGGTCCCAAGGTGGAGCTGGTCTGACTAATGGAGGCCTAGAATGAAATAGCCATCCGACAAAGGCCTTACAGAACATAAATGGCCAATAAAGGACTGGGAAACTCTCATGAAATTGCTTCTAAGTAAACCTTAATTGAGGAGTAATTAGCTCCTCTCTTCTACGACTCTGCTAGAAATGCTACACTTCCTCAAATGATGCAGAAACAGGCAAAACATGTCTAACTGAAGACAACTCTGAGAATTTCTTCCATTTACCCTTATAAATTCTTCTAGCCAGGGATTTTCTGTGAAGCCGTAATCAGTTCAACAACATTTGGAGGGAACCAAAAGTTCCTGGCCATTACTGGGACTGGAGAAACCAAGAGGTTAGACAAAGAGCCCGAGTGTCCATCTAGGTGAGGCTGTCCAAACAGATGACAGGAGTGGAACTCTGTGGTAAGAGAATGGGTTTTTCATTCAAGTGATGCCACAGCAAGGGGAACCAAATCTGTCAGCGTCAGAAGGGTGCTATAAGAATGAGTTAAGCCTTACAAACCTTGACTTTTTTAACAGCCTTGCTATCAGAGGAAGTAAGGGGACAGGCATAGAAGAGACTACAGACAGCTGTAGGAGAAAGTGTGCCACTAGGTGCCTGCCCTTCCTGGGAAACTATACTGAAGAAGTCCAGGCATCTGGTGTTGAATAGTGAAGCAAAAGGGTTGCAGCAAGGTCTCCCTCACTTCCTGAATACGCTGCGTGTTATTTTGCTCTTCAGCGACCACTCCTGGGGCTACAGGATCTGCCTGGTCAGTATAAGCTCAAAAATATCAGTAGACTGGGTATGTCTGTTGCAATTAGAAAGTGTTGCGAGGTCACAGCCCATTTCTATACACTCACTGTTTCTCTGCACAAGAAAGAAGGTCGGACTCCTCCTTGGTTGTTCAAGTACAACAAAACAGCCACAACTGCCCCGGCTGTATGGTAACTGCACCTCAAGAGAGCTTGTTCTGACATGTCTGCAAAGCTGGGACTGCCTACATCTACAGTACATTTATGTGCAGAAGTTTCCTCTAAAATCCACAAATCTTGTACCTTCTTGCCTAATAGTGCCCCCCCCCCCCCCACTACAGCAAACGCATCCATGGTAACTGTTGCAAGCACTACTGGTTTGCTTAAGGGAGTTCCACTGGAAAGGCTGCATAGGTTTGTCCACCAGGTTAGGCTCCTTCTGACCAACAGCGAGAGTCTGCTCGTGTGGTGCACTGGTTGAAAAGGACTGCTCCCACTGGACTCAGACTACTGCAAAATCTTCAAATTGAATCCAGCAATGGGAAAAATCTATTTGCACCGTCATAAAACCCACTACCTTGAGAATGTGAAGTGCTGGTGGCTGATCTTGTTGAAGACAAGAACTCTCTGCCATTAAGGAGAGAATTCTTTCCTGTGGTAAAACTGTTAATGGTCTTTGGAGTATCAAGGCAATAGCCTATGAAGCCGAGATCCTATGAGGGCTCCAACTGGGACTTGTCTGTGTTAAGTTATCCCAAAAGAGACTCTTGAGTAAATGTCTTGTTAACACAAATTGATCCACCAATGGAGCTGACAGCAGCCAATCACTTAAGTATGGAAAGATTCTTACTCCTAGTCACATGCATGCTGCAAAAAACTGTGAAGAAACCAAACAGCACGGCACTGAACTGATAATGATTGGCTCTGACCTGGAAGCAGAGGAATCTTTTTGATGCTGTGTCCATTTTTACATGCAGGTAAGCATCCTGAAGACAAACTGCACATCCAATCCTCTGCCTGGAGGAATGGTAGTTTAGATTGCACAGTGACCATCCAGAAAGTCTCCTTTTACAAAACAATTGAGCTGTTTCACATAGAGAAGCGGTCTAAGGAAAGCATATGATGAAGAACCGTAAGAAAAAAATTCTTTATGGTTCAGAGGATGGGGGGGGGTGGGTGACTTCACGAAAAAGGAGGCTTGTTTACCCAGTGCATTTCTAACCCTCCTGAACTGCTAGTAGACCCATTTGTCTGAAACAATCTGTTACCAAATAGGAAGACAGAGAACCAGTTTTTGGAACAAATTTGAAGGGGAAGTAGTTGAAGGGGGGGGGCAACAATGGCATAATTATTCTGAGATAGATGCCTGTCCTTTTTTCTAAAAGGACCCCTGATTTTTTGCTGGACCCCTCCTACCATTTCTTTTTAGATCCCTGCTTGCTGGAAGATTGATGCTATTGTTTGCTTTGCTTTTTGAAAAAAGAACAGGCTTTTTTGAAGATTTAGAAAAAGGGGACTGAATTATCTTAGCAATTCCCCCAAATCAATTTTCCTCTTTCAAAAGGTTTGACACTCTGACCCACTCTCATGCTCCTTTTCACTTCTATCCCTTCAAGGAGAATTGTGATTCCTCCTTACACTGCCTCACCTGTGAACACCCATACCAACAAGTCAGCAATTATACACATTCCAACTTTAAACGTAACCACATCTCACAAAACTAACCCAAACATCCACTCCCAACCCCCCCCCTTTTACTTACATTTGTCTCTATCAATGTACATTCTAAGTACTACTTTACTCTAACTTTACTCTAACTCAAACTATGGAATTTTGTTAAAACTTGCGACTACCAATGAATATTGTACTTTGTAACTTTAAAACTATGGAATCTTGTTAAATCATGAGTTTTCTAAGAATACTTGCTTGCTATGTGGAAATCTCATAGTTTGTTCTTAATGTGTAGAGCTTTTCTCCCCGGGCCTCCGCTGAAAATGGACATGTATCCAGTCGGACTCTCCCGGTCAACAAATGTAAAATAAAATAAAATAGAGTACTTGGGTTGCAGAATAACCAAGCAAAACCTGCTTATCCAATGGAAATTTCAAAATGTAATTTTTCTCCAGAAAACTTCTAGTGACATACCCAGACACAGCATCATTACTGTAGCAGTAGCTATAGACTTCAACACAGAATCAGCACACTCCTGTACATTTTTAAAGAATGCTTAGACAACACGAAGAACAGCAATAATATGATTCAGGAAAGGTCTAGCATCTCTGGGTAATGGTGCAGAAAAGTTCCTCAAACATTGACTGGAAGCACTACTCAAGCCCCAGCACCTTAGCCCAAAGATTCCTGGAAATTATAAACTCAAATGCTATGGAACAACTAGTCACCACTCCCACAAGAGGGGACAACATAATAGACCTGATCATTACCAACATGGGGACTCTATGCTCCACACCAGAAGTATATCCCTCATTGGTAAGATCAGACCATAAATTAATTTCACTGTATGTCCACATCCCGACCCCACCCCCAGCCCAGAAAACCACAGTGAATAACTTCTCAAAAGCTAACTTCTCAAAACCGAAGTGGAATCCTTCAAGGCCCCAGGGCCAGTAGAAACTACAGCCCAAACTGCAGAATCCTATATAAATGCATTCTACGGACATCTCCAGGAATGCATGGATCATGCTATCCCAAACAAAACCAAGACCCAATCATCCAAAGGCAGGCGTCCAGTCTGGTGGACCCCTGCCATAAATAAACTGTACAACAGAAGGAGGAAGCTACTACATGATAGAGCAAAATCCCGAATAGGGAAGGCATCTCTGATCAGTACTAGCAAAAAATTACGATCCCTCAAAATCCTCCAAGGCCAGCTTCGAGAGAAAAATTGCACAGGACACCAAAGACAATCATAAGGCTTTTTTTCAGTTATGTTAGAAACCTGGGATGCAACTCCCAGACTTGTTCTGAGTTGATTCTAAATGACAAAAAATACAGTGAACCCACAGACATCGCCAATATCCTGGCAGACAGGTTCAGTGCAAACTTCTCCACCCCCTCCCCCCCAAAAGAGCAAGTATCTATCCCAGCAGAGGGCTGCCTCCCAAACATCTCAGATGCTCAGGTGAAGGCTGCCCTCTCCAAAGCAAAAAGTACTGCTTCCATGGGACCAGATGGCGTCCCAGGTTGCGTCCTACATGAACTACAAGAGGAACTAATCCCTCAAATAAAACAGCTATACAATCTCAGCCTCACTACAGGATATGTGCCCACAGAATGGCGTACAGCAACAGTGGTCCCACTCCACAAAGGTGGAGCCTCTACGGACCCTGGAAACTATCACCCCATAAGCCTGACTAGCTTAGTCTGCAAGGCTATGGAGACGATCATCATGGAGCTCATAAACAAAGACATTGGGGACGTACAGACACTAGATCCTACCCAGTTCAGCTTTGTCAAGGGCAGATCCTGCCTTTTGAACCTGGTTGACTTCTTTGAAACAGTCACCAAAGCCATAGATGAAGGGAAGGTAGTCCACACAGCCTATCTGGACCTCGCAAAGGCATTTGACACAATACCCCACTCGAGCATCATAGATAAGCTATCCAGCTTAAATATAAACCCCTATGTCACAAGATGGGTCGCAAACTGGCTCAAAGACAGAACCCACAGAGTGAGAGTTGCTGGAGCCATGTCAGACTCGAAACCTGTCACAAGTGGCATCCCACAGGGTTCTGTCCTGGGACCACTCTTGTTCGGTATATACTTTTCCGAGGTACAGGCAAACGTGGGAGGACTATGGCTCACCAACTTCGCAGACTACTGCAAACTGGGTGCCATAATCAACTCTCATGCTGACACAAACATCCTTCAAAAAGGTCTCACAGAGACAGATAACTGGTGCCAGCGCCATGGTTTAAAGCTAAATGCCAAAAAATGTATAGTAATACCCTTTGACAAAAACAATGTGCCCACAAATTACCACATAGGCAGAAACCCATTAAGTACAGAGAAAGTTATTAGGGACCTGGGGACCCAAGTTGATAGCAATCTCTCCTTTGAAAACCACATTGCCAAAGTGGTTAGAAAGACCTTCTACATAGCCCACCTCATCACGAATAGTTTCACATTTAGATCAAGAGAGGTAATAGTGCCCCTTTATTCATCCCTCATCAGACCCATCATAGAATACAATGCCCCTTTTGGGATGTACCTTACCTGACACCTGCAGCAATTAGAAAGACCCCAAAAGTATCTCACCAAGAGGATCAAGGGTCTCAAACAGATGCCATATGCTGCTCGGTTAAAAAAACTCCAGCTCTACTCAGTTGCATACCGCCTACTTTGAGGCGATCTATGCCTGACATACAAAGCTATGTATCTCTGTAAAAAACAAAAACAAAAAAAAAAATCTTGCTTTTTTCCCACTTTTCTGAGAGTTAAAAAAGTTCAGTTACAGGCTTGCTGTTCCTGAACTGTTTGAAAGTTTCTGTGAGGCCATTTTTGCTTGGGCTGAAGGAGGGTCTCTGTGTTTATCAGTGGGAGTGACTAACATTGAGCAGCTTCCTGCCCCGGAGAGGTGGTTACTGACTTGAAACTGTAGTTTTATTGGCCACTAGGGGTCATTTCCATAACTCCTTCATTTGTCCTCGGAGGAGTGGTTTAGGGCAGTGACTGGTGGTTTGTTGGCCAATTTGGGTCATTTCCTGTCTTTTCCAGCCCCCTGCTATAAAGCACGCTTTAGCGCGATTTAGCCGATTTAGAGCGGAGTTGCCACTGTTGCACACTAGGGCAGCCCGGTTAAGCAGGTTTAAACTATTCGGCTACCTAAAGTCCACTCTTCAAATTTTCCCTTAAAACTACCTTCCTCGAACTATACTACTGATCTAATCAGCGTATCCTATAATTAAAAGATCATCTCTACTTGACTCCAAGTAGACTATTCGCTATCTGTTCAGCGTAGCACTTGCGCCTACAGGACTGATTACCTTGATACGGCACTCTGTTCAAAGATAGTACCCCAAAAGGCAACCCCCATTTCTCGGTCACCCACGTCCCCGGAATCTTTTTAAAGTTTTTGTCTATGCCTTCTAGCATGTCGAGGGATCAGTTGCTAGTGTCCTCTCCTGCTCAGCTGGTGAACCTGGGAATATTGAGGCAATGTTACAATTGCCTCATGTACACAGAACAACCCTCTCCTCCTCCCACAAAACACAAATACATGCGAGAGATGCAACTACACGGCCAAACTGGAGGCTGAGCTCTCTCAACATAGGACTGGCAAGACCAGTCAGGAGGAGAAGGTTACCACACACACTATAGACCCAGTCTCACATATTACCATTACAACCTCAAATCATACACATAAACACACAAAGACATACTCGGAGGCTCTGATCAAAAATCTACCAAAACAGCAGAGGCCACCAAAGCAGACACCCAAACAACCACCACCTCAGAACACAACACCTGCAACACATAGACCTCACAGTCAGAGTGTCAAACAGTCACAGCCCTTAAGGCCAAACACAATGCCAGACACACTAGTCATTGGTGACTCCATAGTCAGACACACTGGCGTCCGCTCACCAGACTGAGTAAGGAGAAGGTCACAGTAAGCTGCCTGTCGGGCGCTAGAATCCGCCACATAACGCAAGCACTCAGGTCTCTCAACAGCAGGTACAAATATGATTCAGTCATTGTCCACGCTGGTGTAAACGACCTGAGGCGTACCTCCTTGGACTACATGAAAAGAGACATTGAGGAGCTCTCTGATTATGTAGCCCAGACAGGTATGACCCTGACCTTGAGCAGTATCCTACCTTCACCAAGAATGATGCCACAATACAGAGATAAGATGATCAGCTTTAACAATTGGCTTAAACACTGGTGTCATTCAAAGGGGATCCAGTGTCTGTCTGCCTGGGATGACATGCTGGACAAGCCACGCTGCCAAGGGACGGCTTGCACCTGTCACCCTGGGATTCGGATATTGGCAAAGGCTCTTGCCACCCCATAGTGCCTTTTTAGGCAAGGCTCAAATTCTAAACTTACCACCCTAGAACACAAAAAGGAAAAAAACTAAGGGTAATGCTGCTCAATGCCAGAAGTCTAAATCTCAAAATGCACGCACTCGAGGCCCTTCTCAGTATGGAGAACATCGATGTCTGTGCTGTGACAGAAACCTGGTTCAAGGCTCCTGAGAGCACCCCGGCTATCAGGTTTTACCTCATATCATGCGTTCCGCCCCAAAATCTGGACAATACCAAGAAAGGAGGGGGTATCCATATTCATCAAGGACACCCACACCTCAAGACTGGTGGCAACGCACGATGCATCGGAGACCATCCAGGTGCAATTAACCATAGGCAAGACTGCTCTGCAAATTGTAGCATGTTACAGGCCACCCTCACAAACTCAGGAACCTCACATGGCCTTCCTGAAAACACTAGAGGGATAAATGTATCACCAAACACCATCATACTAGGTGACTTCAATTACCCTAATATAGACTGGGAACACTACTCAAGCCCAAACACCCTAGCCCAAAAGTTCCTGGAATTCATAAACTCAAATGCCATGGAACAACTAGTCACCATCCCCACAAGAGGAGATAACATACTTGATCTCATCATCACGAACATGGGAGCACAATGTTCAACACGGAGGTGTACCCCTCACTGGTGAGATCAGACCACAAACTAATCTCGCTGGAGGTCCTCATCCCACCCCACCTGAAATAAAAAGACCACAGTAAGAACTTCTCAAAAGCCGACTTCACACTTCTAAAGACTAGTGTGGTCTCCTTTAAGGCCCCCGAGCCGGCGGAAAACAGTACTCAAGCCGCTGAATCACTTACAAATGCCTTCTACCAGCACCTGCAGGACTGCATGGATAAGGCAATCCCAAGCAAAACAAAGACTCTTTGTACCAAAGGCAAGCATCCAGTCTGGTGGACCCCAGCCATAAACAAACTCTACAACAAAAGGAGGAAGCTACTACAAGATAGAGCAAAATCCTTAAAAAGGTAAGACACCCTTGATCACTATAAGTAAAAAACTAAGAGCTCTCATAAAATCATCCAAAGCAAATTTGAGAGAAAAATAGCTAAAGACTCAAAAGACAATCATAAGGCCTTCTTTAGCTATGTTAGAAACCTGGGAGGAAACTCCCAGATATGCTCAGAACTAGTTCAAAATGATGTGAAGATTACTGATCCTACAGACATTGCCAACATACTGGCTGACAGGTTCAGTGCAAACTTCTCCCCCCTCCCCAAAGGAGAGATATCTATACCAAGCGATTGCAGCCCCCAAACATCTCCAGCCCAAGTGAGAACTGCTCTCTCCAAAGCAAAAACACAGCATCCATGGGACCTGATGGTGTCCCCGGCTGTGTGCTCCATGAACTCAATGAGGAATTAAACCCACAGCTAGGACAGCTGTTTAATCAAAGTCTTACCTCTGGATACGTACCCACGGAGTGGCGCACTGCAACTGTGGTACCACTTCACAAAGGCGGTGCCTCCACCGACCCTGGAAATTACCGGCCCATTAGCTTGACAAGCCTTATCTGCAAAGCCATGGAGAGGATCATAATGGACCTCATAAATAAAGACATAGGGAATTTGCAGACTTTGGATCCAACCCAGTTTGGCTTTGTCAAAGGCAGATCATGCCTTTTAAACTTGGTTGACTTTTTGAAACAGTCACCAAAGCCATTGATGAGGAAAGGCAGTCCATACAGCCTACCTCGATCTGGCTAAGGCCTTCGATACAATACCCCATTCGGGTATCATTGAAAAACTCATCAGCTTAAATGTCAACCCATACATCACAAGATGGGTTGCAAACTGGCTGAGTGACAGAACCCACAGGGTCAGAGCTGCTGGCGCCATGTCAGACTCAAAGCCTGTCACAAGTGGTGTCCCACAGGGCTCAGTCCTGGGCCCACTCTTGTTTGGCATCTACTTTTCCAGTACAAGCAAACACAGGAGGGTTATGGCTGACAAAGTTTGCAGATGACTGCAAACTGGGCCATAGTAGAAAACACATCTGACACAGATATCCTTCAGAAGGGTCTCACAGAAACGGATAACTGGTGCCAGAGCCACGGCCTAAAGTTAAATGCCAAAAATGCATAGTCATACCCTTGGGAAAAACAAGGTTACCCTAGCTACCAAATAGGTGGCAATCCACTGAGCACAGAAGAAGTTATCAGGGACCTGGGGACCCAGGTTGATAGTAGTCTGTCATTCGACACCCATGTAGCTAAAGTAGTTAGGAAGACCTTCTACATTGCCCACCTTATCATGAAGGGATTCTCATCTAGATCAAGGGAGGTCATAGTCTCCCTTTACTCATCACTCATCAGACCAATGATTGAGTACAATGCCCCATTCGGAATGTATCTGACCCGACACTTGCAGCAGCTGGTGAGGCCACAAAGTTCCTCACCAAAAGGATAAAGGGTCTCAAAAATCTGTCCTATGCTGCCCGACTGAAGAACTCCAGCTCTATTCAGTCGCTACCGCTTGCTCAGAGGTGACCTTTGCCTAACATACAAGGCCATGTCAAACCCAGATTTGATGAATATGCTTCACCTCAGAAAATCTAGATCCATCAGAGCCACAAGGGCGGAGACTTAAACCTTGACACGGCTATTAATAGGGCGTGCTGGAGGGATAGATTCATCACCCAAAGACTCCCTATGCTGTGGAACAAAATCCCGGTACATGTGAGGCAGAGCACCTCGCTGGCCTTGTTCAAGAGAAATCTTGACCAATGGATGGGAGATCGCAGATATACCCCAGGGATTACCTCAGTGTCACTGCTCGACAGAGGCACAGAAAAATAATGGGTATAGTTCCCCATACTAAAGGGGTGGCCTAAGCCACAAAACGATGGGCTAGGCTTGTAAATGCCCTCGGGCAGATAGCCTAGTATGAACCTATGAACCTATGAAATCCAGAATTAATGGACATGCTCCACCTCAGTAAATCTAAATCCCTTAGAGCCACACGCTCGAGGGACTTGAACCTCAGCACAGAAATAAATAGAACTTGCTGGAGGGACAGGTTCATAACCCAGAGGCTCCCTTCGCTCTGGAATAGAATTCCAGTTCATGTGAGGCAGAGCACCTCACTGAATCTCTTCAAGAAGAATCTCGATAAGTGGATGGGGGATCGTAGGTTTGTCCCAGGGATTACTCCGTGTCACTATTAGACAGAGGCACAGTAAACTAAACCTTAAAAAGGGCACAGTATACTCAATTCAAGGGGTGGCGTAAGCCATACAGAATCGGGCTAGGCTTATAATTGCCCCAGGGCAGATAGCCTAGTATGAACCTATGAACCTATGTTCATAAAAGAAAAATACTTCAGCATATCATCTTGGTAGATTAGGATTCTGAAGGCTGGAGTTAAGGAAAAAACTCTTGCAAAACCTGTCAAAGGCGTTATCATCCATGCCCAAAGACTAAGAATGAGCACTGACCAGAACCTTGTTAGCAACTGGGGAACTAATAGAAACACCTGCCAAGTCAGAGCGGAGATGTGTAAACAAATACTTATCAGACTGAGGAGCTTTACAGTCTACTTGCCTTTTTATGGGATAATGACTTATCAGGATTATTGCAAGCAGAATAAACACTCTCCAAAGCAGGCATAATAGGAGAAACAAGCATATTATGTGGCATATCCATTTGTAACATACAGTATATCCTTAAGCTTGAGAACATCCATTTGTTCCTATAAAAATATATTATTCGTCCTGGACACTGTCTCAGAAAAAAAACCTCCTCTGCAGAAGAAACTAAAGAGAATCTCCTCAGAATCAGAGTCCAGTGCTTATGAGGAAAATACAAAAGACATGCCATCATCATTAGCATAATTCTCTGGTAGAACCTCATGATTTTTGGAATTAAGAATCATATTTACATTTTTCTGCTGTACCACAAGAATCAACCTGCAATAAACCCTTAGGCAAGTAATTAATCTTAATTAACAGAAACACTCTCTTTAGATAAAATGCCTAAGCCTTTCAAAGGGACATCCGTAGAAGTACACTGACTGAAGGATGGCACCTTCATAGGATCACAGGAAGTTACTAGGCTATTGGCCCAGAGGCCCTTACAAGCCTAGCCAAGAATTTAGCTCATATTCCAGCAAGTCAGCACCCTATGCCACTGTCCAGCAGGGACACAGTGGAATCCCAGGGGTGCATTTTCTGTTCCACATCCAGTTATCCAGGTTGCACTTAAAAAGGTTTAATGGGGTACTTTGCTTTATGTGGAGAGGGAGTCTATTCCACAAAAGGGGGAGTCTCTGGGACACAAATCTGTCCCGCCAACAAGTCCTATAGCTGTCACAGACCAGGTTGAGGTCGCGCATGCGGGTTACTCGAGTGGAGCCTGACTTGCGGATATGCAGCAGTCCCAACAGGGCGGGGTCTGAGATTGCTTTCACAGGAACAGGTTTCTTACCATGGAAGAACCTCCCAGAAGAACGCCCACAACCAAAGAAGATAGTTCTCCCATGACCAGTACAGACATTGTAACAGCCACAAAGGACATGGCTAACCCCAGTTTCATGGTGGTAGAAGAAAATACACCAGTGGGTCCTGGGGAAACAAGCGAGTGGTCTGAGGTACAACCTGTGGCCACTACAGAGTCACCACCAATGGATGAGGCACATACAGAGTCAACAATGCAGGAATGCACCAAGTTTCTTCTTTTTAGATACAAGGAGAGGAGAAACTACAGGACTGATTAAGGGTATCCATGTTCCTATCAACAGAGAAATCAGTTGGTCAGTAAGCCCTGCTGGAATGAGTCAGTCAGAAGGTGAATTGTCACTCTAGTGTTCACAAGCAGTACATACACTTCCCAAACACAGTCCTTCACATATCACAAAAGTTAACTGACAAGCAGTACACTTCAGTCTCCCACAATTCAAAAGTCCCCTTTCACTGAGTGTGCCACTGAATTAAGCAAAAATAAAGGACAAGTTGTCACAAATTGCATACAAGCATCAAAATACACTTGTAATCCTTTTAAATATACAATTCCTTTATTTCACTCAAAGTACAAAAGCAGTATGTTTTTCTTACAAAAAGTGCCGCAGACCTACTCAATTCGCACCAGCTAATAATTATAACTCTGATTGTAAGATGTTTTTTCTAAAATGTCAACACAGTAAATTTTAGGTATTCTTACAGACCCAGACCCAATTCCAGTCAAAAAAAAAAAAAGAAAATTTGTGTGTGGATGTATTTCAAGAAGGGGAACTTACCTGCCAGAAATGGAAGATCAAACAGACAACGGATCTTGTGAAGTCCAAAGGTGCGCTCTCTAAGGCAACAAGAAAGTATTGAAGAAATTGGTGCCCAGCCTGCTGTTTTCTCTCTGTGGATCTTGAGACACAGCAGCCTGGACATGTGTGTGTGACGGGCAGCTGGACACTTTTGAAGACTGGTTAACCATTATATCCTTGGCAGGGTATAATCCAAGAAGCTATAGGCTACTGCAGCAATTAGAATGATTAGCAACCTATGTTGCTCACTGTGGTAATAGGCAACTAAAAATCTTACACTGAACCCCACAACTGTTTATGCAAATACTGACACTATTTGAAAGTAGACACCGCATCACCCATATTACAAAAGGACTTATGAAATTCAAAACCAAGCTACTGCTGGTCTTCAAATAAAGTGGACTAAAACTTTAAGGCTTATTTTGTCTGACAAAATGAAAACAAAATATAGCACAGTCAGACTTGACAATAGTCAAATGGTCAGAATCTTTCTTTTCTTGAGGCATAAATTGATTCCCCTCTCACATCTGGGTAGCATGTCATAAATCAAAGGCTGGCTTGTTTACACGCTTTAGTGCCTTTGAGGAGTGAAGTCAAGTCATTAGGAAAGTCTTTACTACCTACCTTGGACCATAACTTGATTTTGTATTCCACCTATAAAGATGTGCCTATAAGAAAGTTCACTGCTACTCATCATGGAAGTACGTTGATTTATTACTGGGTCTTTTTGGTCTGCAAGTCAATATAATGTGTGTAAGTTGTCAAAGCAGACAGACAAGATAACCCATCTGTTAGGTGCACTCATGTACAAAATGTCAGTAGAATGTTGACATGCCACTAAAAAGTACTGGGGGGTCTAAGTGCTGCAAAGACTACCTGTTTCTCTCTACCTAGGAGAGGATACTGTGGTGTATCAAATCAAAAGCTAAAAAATCATCTTCTAGAGTGTATTACTTATAAAATAGTTTTTAGAGTTCTCTAATCAGGTGAGCTTGGTCATTTCTGACCAAAGCTTCGAGCCAACTTTGCTGCACGTTTAAGACTGCAACCATCTTAAATGGGTTGTCTGTATGGTCATATACACATATGAAGCACATGACTATGTTCCAAGAACCTATTAACGTACTTTGTACAGATAACCAAGTTGAACTAAAAATAGAATAAAAATCTCTAAAGCATTTGGTTTCATAAATAGTGCAGAATATTAGTCACATTATAGCTTTTACTAAGACTGCAGTGAAATGAACTTCTGGGTGAGTTTTTACATGTTGATCAAGCACTTCGGTATCATTAATAGGATAGAAGTGGGACACTGGCAGAAATTTAAGAATTGGGTAGCTGTCAGACAATAGACACAATGGAATAAAGCCCATATAAAACTCAGTCTCCTTTTTTATTTTCTAGTTCTTAAAAGAAAAATAAAATCTTATGTTACTAAAATGATCACAGTTTAATCAACTGTAGTAACACAGTTAACTACTAAATACGAGTCAGCCAAAGATGCACTTTCCATAATTTTCAGAAGCTACTGCCTACCTGAAATATATATGAAAACTATGTTACTAAGGCCAAAAATACGAGAGCACACTGATGGAGTAAGCAGAACTGCGGTGGTGGTGCTGCGGTAGCGTTGTCGCCTCACAGTAAGACGTTGTCCTGTTCGATTCTCAGCTAGAGCGTCTACTGTGCGGAGGCATGTGTGAATGGGTGTACCTTCGTTGAAGGTTGTGCGTTAGGGCTGGCAACTCGGCACGTAAAAATCTGCTGCCAATCATTAGCGGACCAGAGTTCTACTGTGGCGATCCCTAACCGGGAAAAGCCGAAAAAGCCGAAAGACACAACAACTGATGGAGTAAGCCAAAGCAAAAAACTATATGCAGCTTCCTTTGTCAAAGAAATGCTACCTCCGTCTCGGTGCTGCTGTACTCCAAGCCCAGTTTAGTACTCTATAGTGAACACTCCATTTAATGCAGGGGGAAAAAAAAAAGAAAGTAAAAATTTGCTTTTTACTTACATTGCAGACTCCCCACGCAACAGTGCATTCTTCTGATGTGGCAGAGGCTTGATTTGCTTGACACTCTATACCTTGAGGAATCAAAATACTGATCATATTAGTAACCTGCAGCAAGCAATTTCTTTGTAAACATTGCAAGACGAGTTTTTGTCTACTCAAGACAAACTATAAAGTACAAGAAATCCACTTACTTCATTTTGCCAGCTGCTGTGGCAGTGAACTGGCAAGTCACTGATCAAGGTAAAAATAAAAATCTAATAGAAAGACTCAATATTAATACTACAGACAACAGATAGAAAAGCCTCTTTTTCAATTAGGACTTTAAAAACAATCCATTCTTTGTCAATGAGTTATGTACTCACCATAACGTTGCATGCGAGTTGTTCCATCTCACTTTCATTCTTCACCGATGGGTTCGGAGCCGATCCACCAGCTCCAACACGGCCATTAGCAAAGCCCAAGGTTTACCAGTAGCTCAAAACCAAGCCCCTTGCCCCATGATGCACTGCTGCAATTACCTCATATCTTGTTTGCTGCATGTACCATATCCCTGCAAGAGAACTACTCTCCTAAGGGAAAAGAAGGATTGAATAACCAGGATGAGACCAGCCTCTAGGTCAACTATCAGCCAGGTGGGGGATGGAGGGAGGGACGTAAGAATGAAGGCGAGATGGAACAACTCACATGGAACGTTATGGTGAGTACATAACTTCTTAATGTGAAGTTGTTCAATCCTGCCGTTCATTCTTCACGGATGGGTAGCGTCCCTAGCACCCTCAATCTCGGGTGGCTCATGGGAGTACATTCTTCAGGACCATAAACCCAAAGGAAGCCCTGTCCCAGGAGCCCTTATCAACTTTGTAATGAGTGATAAAGGTATGAGGTTTAGACCAAGTGGCTGCAGCACAAATGTTATTCAAGGGGCAATTTGGCTTGAAATGTAGAAGACGTAGAAACTGCTCTGGTAGAATGAGCTTTAATCTTGGGTAGTAAGGGCATATTAGCAACTGAATAAACAAAAGTGATACAATCAGACAGCCATTTAGAAAGCATTGTTTTAGCCGCTGGTCTACCTTTTCTGGCTTCAGAGAAAGACACAAAGAGCTAGTCTGATTTTCTAACATCTTTTGTTCTGTCCAAATAATATCTGAGCTGTCTGTGAACATCAAGTTTGTGCAGCACGTACTCTAATTTGTTGGACTGGTTAGGGAAGAAGACTGGCAACTCAATGACTTGGTTGATATTGGATTCAGAACATACTTTGGGCAAAAAAGAGAGGGTTGTCCTAAGATACTCTATAAGCATGAAAAATCAAATAAGGAGGGCTGATAAATAAGGCTTGAAGTTCTGACATTCAGGCAGAAGTAATAGCCACCAGAAATATGGTTTTCCATGACAACAATTTGAGATCACAAGATGATGCTGGTTCAAATGGGGAAAGAATTATGCAAGACAGCATAAAGTTTAGATTCCAAGGAGAATGAGGAGTTTTCACTGGAGGCCTAATGTGGAAGGTTCCTTTGAGAAAAGCCTTGGACAACTTGTGGGACATCATGTTTAACCGTCCACTGCTGAGATGAAAGTTAGATATAGCAGCCAACTAGACCCGAACTGTAGTAGCTGCAGCTCCTTCATTAAAGATCATAGTCAAGAATTCTAAAATGGATGTCAAAGGGGCTTGATAAGGATCAATGTTCTGCTTAGAGGCCCATACGGAAAATCTCTTCTACTTACTAAGATACAGACTTCTGGTGGACAGCTTATGAGACAAGAGGATCTGTCTTGTCTCATCAGAAAGATCATGAAGCCTGGCTATGAGGGGAACTGGAGCAGCCAAACTGTGAGCTTCAGTGACTGCAATGAGGGATGGAGGTCTCCCGATGAATGTGTCAGAAAGTCTGGAACTGGGTCCAGAATCCATGGATCCTCCAATAGATGAAGAAATGGGAACCAAATCTGCCAAGGCCAAAGAGGGGCTATGAGGATGATAGTCCTTCCCAGCAACATTGCTTTCTGCAAAAAAGTCTGGGTACAAGAGGGATTGGAGGGAATGCATACAGGAGACCCGGGGGCCAATCGTGTACGAGTGCATCTCTCGGGGGTTGTCCCGGAGGGGGAATCAGGGCAAAGTAGCTTCCACATTTCGTGTTGACATGACTGGCAAAAAAATCGCAGCAAGGCTGGCCCCATTTGCGGAAAATCCTGTCCGCAAGCTCTTGTTTGAGGGACCACTCATGTGGCAACAAAATTGCCCTGCTCAGTTTTGTCTGTTATCACGTTGGATCTTCCCAGGATGTGCATTGCCAACAGAAAGTGCTGGGAGGAGACAGCCCACTGCCAAACTCTGATGGCTTCTCAGCAAAGGGGCTAAGACTTGGTCCCGCCTTGCTTAAGTACCAGACTACCGACATGTCTGTCTGAACTGCAATCGTCCCTAGAGGAAGGGAGTCCTGAAAGTACTGCAACGCCAGAAGTACTGCTCTCATCTCCAGAACATTGATATGCAGGTGTAACTCTTGATCCGTCCATGTGCCTTGGGCGGTCATTCCCTGAAAATGCCCCCACGCACCCTATCAGGGAAGCATCCGTGGTCACAGTGGCTACCGGAGGGGGTAGAACAAAGGGACGTCCTATAGTTAAATGAAGAGACATCAACCACCACTGGACATCTCTCTTGCAAGTGCTTGCAATCAAAAGCATATGACTCATTGGAAGTTCCTGATAGGACCACTGGGTGAACAGCAGCCATTGAAGAATCCGCATATGCATCCTTGCTAATGGTATGGCCAAGATCGCTGCAGCCATCAAACCTAATACTTTTAAGACTTCTGCAGCTGGTGCTCTATCCTTCGACACTAATGAGCTGACATGCTGGTGAAGGAGAAAGACCCTCTCGATTGGTAGTTGTAAAGTGGTGGTTGAAGTGTCTAACTCTGCCCCTATAAAGACAATATGCTGCGATGGTGACAAGGCAGATTTTTCCAAGTTGATTGTAATGCCCAAGTGATGGCAGAGTGATTCCCTTGCTTGAATAAGTTGATGCCTGGTGGTGGAGGTAAGGAGCCAATAGTCTAGGTACGGAAACACCTGGAATCCTAGACGCCCCAGATGAGCCGTGAACACTCTAGGGGCTGTGGTGAGACCAAAGGGCAGGGCTCAAAAATTATAATGATTTGCTCCTGGCCATAAACACAAATGATCTCAGGAAGGCCTGGCCATTTTTATGTGGTAGTACGCATCCTTGAGATCCATCGATGACATCCAACTGTCTCTCCCTAAAAACGGAAGTACTGACTGTAGCGTGACCATCCGAAACTGCTCCTTTACAAATTGGCTGAGTCTGCCGAGGTCCAAAATAGGTCTCCAGTCCCCTGTTTTCTTTGGAACCAAAAAGAATCTTGAGTAAGTTCCGGATCCTATTTTGTCTGCTGGGACTGGCTGGATGACTCTTTTCTAGCAACTTGCGGGCCTCTATAGTTGCTTGTTCCCTGTAACTGGGTGGAATGTCTGGGATTCTCCTTGGGGGCGTGGGTTGTGTGAAGAATGGTATGAAATACCCTCTGGAAATAATACTTTGTACCCAGTTGCCGTTTGTTATATCTAGCCAAGTGTCTGGGTACAAAGATAAGCGACCCCCAACTGCCTCCAGAGCAGGACAGTCTGGTCTCCCTTCAGAAGCGCTGATCGGGTTGACCAGAGAAGTGATCTCTGTCACCCTGGTGTTGCGGAGCCCCCCCTCTGCTGCGAGGGCGGCGTCTTCCATTGTTACTCCCTCTTCTGCCCCTAGAGGGGGTTTGACCACGTGTATCCTGAAAGACTCCTTGGGCTTTTCGGAACCACATTTTCCCTCCCCGTTGGCCTTTGGGGTAAGGCCGAGTAGGGGTGGAAAAACGGACTCCGATGGCAGACAGAGTCTTTCCCTCCTGCTCACACCTGGTGCGAGTTTCCTTCACTTTGGGCGCAAAGAGAGAGGAGCCAAATGAAGACTTAAAGTGATCCGCAAAGGAACACAAGCGCACCCAGGAATGTCATCTTAGTGCAACTCCTGTACCCGCTGCCCTACTCGTCCCATCAGCTGCATATGATATGAGATGCATGGAAGAGTTCACGATGGAATTTAGGGTAGCGAGCTGGGCGGCAACTTTGTCAGAAGCCCCTGCAGCTACAGTACCCTGAAGAGTATCTCCTAACTCCTTAAGGAGATCTCTTTGCAGTCTGGTGAAGTGGGTCAAATAGCTCAGGGATCGAAGTGTAAAAGTCGCTGAACTAAACATGCGTTTCCCATATCAATCCATGATCCTGGACACACTGTTAGGAGGATGGATCATTGAGGAAGTCTCAGACATTTCCTTCTTGGTGGCCGCCGCATCTATGGTATCAACATGGACTCCCTTGGACAAAAAAAATCTTGGTCTACGGGGGCAGAAATGAACTTGTTGGGCCTCCGAGGGACAGGCTCCATGGACTCCAG
Organism: Protopterus annectens; assembly: GCF_019279795.1. Taxonomy (NCBI): domain Eukaryota; kingdom Metazoa; phylum Chordata; order Ceratodontiformes; family Protopteridae; genus Protopterus; species Protopterus annectens. The sequence continues at coordinate 531,215,559 of NC_056726.1, forward strand.
TGACTTCCACGCCCTTCAAGAGACCAGCTGCAGGAGCTCATTGAAGAGCGGAGACACAAAAGAGGTGGAAGGTTGAGACCCAAAAGCCTTCAGGAGAACTGACCCGTCCTCAGTAAGGCGTTTGGACTGCCAATCACCCCTTTGCCTAAGGAACTCTAGTATCTCCGCAAAGGAGATATCCTCAGAGGGGGATTGTGGGGACCCTTCTGACTCATCCAAGTCAGTGTCAGATGTCAAAGACTCATGTGGGGAGTCCAAGTGTCTCCTCTTACATAATCTCTTCCTGGGGACCTCCTCAGTGGGAGCCTATGGGGAGATTTTGGAAGAGCAAGGGACGCCCTCCCTGTGTGGCTACCTGAAGCTCAGGGTCTCTACGCTTGGCCTGGGTGATGGAGGCAGAAGCAGACACAGGCGCTTTGGGGGAATAAGAGTCCAGACCTGGTGTCAAGGATGTCTTTGGGGACACGGCTCTCCTCATGGCTTCAAAAGCATCATGGCTCCGATGGGGAGGAGTCGACGGACCCAAGGGAACCGCCATCCCCTCCAACACCGAGACCGTGGGCTCAGAGCCGGAGGTAGGAGCTGAGCTCAACAGAGCCAAGGCCCCAAGAGGAAGAGTCGGCACCAAGTCGGTGCAACTACCCTCCTCAGACCAGATAGGACAGTGTCGGCCTCTTGAGTCCCCGCTCGGCGCCGAAGACATCACAATAGATAGAACCGATGACACCAGAGCAGGTTTCGGCCCCAAAGGCTCCACGAACAGCAGGCCGGCCCCCTCCGGCTCCAAAGATCAAATCTGGGATGGTGGTCTTCGGTTCCGACACTGGGGTAGGAACCAGCAACAATTTGGGAAGGCCTGGTGTCTGCAAGAGCTTCTGCACCAATCACTCCATATCCAAATTCGAGAGGCTGACAGAAGATCTAGAGGAGTGGACCAAATGTGCCGATTGGAGGAGTGGAGATACAGGTCTCTCAGAGACCGGTTCCAAAACTGTGGGCCAGCTCCAAAATGGAGAGACACTCAGCTCAGACAGCTGTGGAGCCGAAGTTCTGGAATCCTCCACTTTCTTAGACTTTTAGATGCCTTGGAGTCAGTAGATGATTTTGATGATTTAGAGGACTTGCTGGCCCCAACCCTGTCAGTCAAAGCTTCAGTAAAAGGATGCTTCAGCAAACCTCGATCCACAAGCTTCCTTTTCCTCTCTAAAAGAACCCTTAAAAAGGAATGGCAAATTTTGCAGGACTCCTTCAAGTGCACCACACCCAAACAATACTCGCACTGAACATGTACATCAGTGAGAGAGATGTTTTGCCCGCAGTCTGGACATTTTTGGAAACTAGACTTTGGATGCTTGTCTTTTTCCTTAGACATATTAATAAGGAACTATGCTTAACTATATAAGCAATACGCAGACTATACAGTCTAATACAACCTAGAAGAAATATCTGTCCTAGGCTCAAGATAGCACTTCTAAATAACCAACACAAACAATTGCCCAGAGAAAAATGGGGCCAACAGTATAATACAGCCTAAAAGTTAAAACTATCCTTAGGCTCAAAATAATACTTTTAATACGAAACGCACACTAACAATGGCCTGGGAAAAAGAGGCCAGCTCTACTAAATGTGCAACAGCACACTATCTACACTACGAAAAATATTGCGCATACTACAGTAATAGAAGGAAACACACACACTGAATAACTAGGCCACTACAAATGTGTTGAACTATGAAGCACCAAGGGAATAGGTCTAAAGAGAACTACAGGAGCTTAGTACATAAACTAAACTATCTATAAAAGTTAATGAAGTTTTGAAAAAAAACTTGCGAAAAGTGATTTTTGTGTCAAAAAAAAGGCTCGAGCGAAATGGAACCACTGAGATCCGTGCTGCGGCAAACTAGAGCTGGGGTAATTCCAGCAGTGCATCATGGGATAAGGGGCTTGGTCTTGAGCTACTGGTAAACCTTGAGCTTTGCTAACAGCTGTGTCAGAGCCGATGGACAGGCTCTGAACCCATCAGTGAAGAATGATCGACGAGAGTGAACAACTTCACATTTTATATTTAAACATGAATAATTTGTTCTCCATTTCAGGTAGTTAAAAACAGTTGCCCTCTGACAGTTTTCCATTTTTAAATGGTATACAGGAAAAGTATAAAAGGTAGGTGGCACATGTACAGATTCTTTTCCTAGCAACAATAAGTTATATTACAACCATTTAATTTTTTGTTGCTGTTTTACACACTGGGTAAAAAGCGCCAGCTGCCTAATAGCAACTATTTCAAGCTCAACCAAAGAAAAAGTAGATCTGATGAAATGATGGAACTAAGCAGCAGTAGTAGAAGCAATCCAGCTACAAGACAAAGAGTTGTGTAAACTCTTACAGGACAATACATGTTCTTTTTCAATGCTGCAGTATTCAACACCTCTGGGATCTTCTACCAAGGATAGCCCAATGTCTGGCCAGTATACCAAAGCCTTTATCATCTGGGGAGCATTGTATGTCAGACATATGTTCCCCACACAAGAATAGAGTATAAAGGTGACATGTACGCTCCTAACTCAGAAATGAAGTGCCCCTTGAAAACCAGGACCCCAGTGGAAAGGAGGACATGTACATACACAAATAGGCAGAGGAGGAGAGGAAAGTACAGTTTTGTACCTACCATAAATGTAGATGTCTGATAGGTATGCATCTGCAGTCATAACATATGGGTTGTCCTGCCTCAGGCAGCCCTTTGGTCGGCCGGATTCCAAAGTCTGGGTCTGGCCTCGGCTGATGTCACACTTTCCCCGACGTCAGAGCTTCTGGGGTATAAAGGCATCAGCCGACGCCATTTTCCTCAGTGTTTCTTGCCCCAGATGCCAGGTGCCCTCTAGGAAGGCTAAATTTGGATAAAAGTTGAAAATACCAAACAGTAGAAAACAATATATATATATATATATATATATATATATATATATATATATATATATATATATATATATATACACACACACATAGATACACACAAATATACATACAAACAAATACACCATAAAAGAGGGGTAAGCACCCTAGGAATACCACAGAGGGGAAGGAGGGTGGGTAATCCTGACTGCAGATGCATACGTATCGGACATCTACATTTATGGTAGGTACAAAACTGTACTATGTCCTTCAAGGATGCATCTGCAGTCATAACATATGGGTAGAATACCATAGCCAAACTGGGGGAGGAGGTACTAAGATAAGGATGGTGTAGTTAAGATCCCCTGTAAAACTGCAGTTGCAAAACCTGCTCGGGATCTGAAGTATAAAGGTAGATTGTAATGCTTGGCAAATGTATACACGGAGCTCCAAGTAGCAGCTTCTAAAATGTCCTTGGTAGCCACCCCTCGTAGGAAAGCTGTAGTGGTGGCTGTGGCTCTTGTGGAGTGAGGCCTGATATTTTCAGGAGTTGTCTTTCCATGAAAAGAGTAGCAGAAACAAATGCAATTTCCTATCCATTTAGAAATTGTCTGTTTGGAAATTGCTTTTCCTTGCAATCCAGTTGCATATGCTACCAGAAGTTGGTCAGTTTTTCTGCTGGTTTTAGTTCTGTCCAGATAGTAGCATAGTTGTCTGTGTACATCAAAGGTGTGCAGTAGTTTTTCCCCCCTGTTCTGTGGGTTAGGGAAGAACGTAGGCAAATGAATAGCTTGGTTCAAGGATACCACCTTTGGCATGAAAGTAGGATTGGTTCTCAGAGACACTCTATCCTGGTGAAAAATAAGGAAAGGCTGCACTGCCATTAGTGCCTGTAACTCGGATACTCTTCTTGCTGAAGTGATTGCTAGAAGGAAAGCAGTTTTCCAAGATAAGAACTGTAAGTCTGCTGATGCTGCTGGTTCAAAAGGGGGTAGTGTTAATTTTTCCAGCACAAAATTGAGATCCCATGCAGGCAGAGGGGGTTTCCTTGGAGGTTTTACATTTTTGATCCCTCTTAAAAATTGTCTGAGGAGAGGGTGAGAGAAGATAGGAGGATCCATGTTGTATTCTGCTGAAATTGCTGAAGCATTAATCTTAATGGAGGAATAGGACAGGCCATTGTGGAACAGTTCTGCTAAGTATTCTAGGATGTGTGCTAGGTTTGCCAGTGTGACATTTGTACCCTTTGATGCGCTCCAAATGAGGAATCTCTTCCATTTAGCTGAGTATGTCTTTCTTGTGGAGGGTCTGCGAGCCTCCAGGATAATGTCCTTGACCCTCTGAGATAAGACAGTTTGGTTTTGTTTTAGGCAATTTTCCAGGCAGTCAGCTGCAGTGTTTTCAAGTTTGGATGTAGGGTCTTGAAGTTGTTCTGCGTTAGAAGTAGAGGCCATAGGGGTAGAGGCCATGAGTTCGTCCGAGACATGCTTCTCAGTAGCGGATACCAGTGCTGCCTTGGCCAGTCTGGAGCTATCAGTATCACCTTTGGCTGTTCCTCTCTGATCTTCAGTAGAACTCTGTACATCAATGGGAGTGGTGGAAAAGCATACACTGTTAGGGCACTCCAGTTGAAAGAGAGGGAGTCCACCTTCCAGGCTTCTGGGTGGTATACTCTTGAGCAGAATTTCCTCAGTTGGTGGTTGAGTGGGGAGGCGAACAGGTCTATCTCTGGCATTCCCCATTTGTTTGTTATGATTTTGAAGAGGTCTGGATGCAGCATCCATTCGTGAGCATCCGTGGTAGTTCTGCTTAAGCTGTCTGCTAGTGAATTCTCTTTTCCTGGTACGAATTTGGCCTGCAGTTGGATGTTGAGATTCAGGGCTAGGTTCCACAGATCCATTGCCATCCAGCATAGAGGATAGGAATGCGTGCCTCCCTGTTTGTTTATGTACCACATTGACTGTGGTATTGTCTGTCCTTATCAGCAGATGTCCTTGCTGGAGGAATGATTTGAATGCCTCGATTGCATGCTTCACTGCCAGCATCTCCTTTAGGTTTATGTGCAAATTCATCTGGTCTTGAGACCAAAGGCCTTGGATGCACTTGTCTTCCATGTGTGCTCCCCATCCTAGGTCTGAGGCGTTCGTGGTGATAGTTTGCCTTGGTTGTGGTTTGTTGAAAGGCAACCCTCTGTTGGACTGGCAGGCCTGAGCCCACCACAGGAATTCCTTTTTCAGGCATGGAATGATTGGAATCATGGTTTCTAGACTGTGCCTGTGTTGAGACCATACATTCCTTAGGTACCATTGTAATTTCCTCATATGCAGCCTGGCATGTGGGATCAAGATTATGCAAGATGCCATGTAACCCAGGGCCTGCAGGACTTTCCTTGCAGTGAGCTGAGTTTGTCTTGTCAAAGCCATGAAGTATACTGGGAGTTGCTTTTGTTTTTCTTCTGTGAGAAAAGCCATCTGAGTTATTGTGTCCAGATCCGCACCCAAAAATGTTATCCTTTGGGATGGCACTAGTCTTGACTTCTGGATGTTGACTGTGTATCCCAAGGCCTGTAACAGGTGTATGACATAGGCCAAATCCTTTATTAGTCTGGTCTTGTTCTCCGCCTGTATTAGGCAGTCATCCAGGTATGGGTAGATTTGAATTCCCTGAAGCCTGCAATGTGCAATTACTGATGCCAGGCATTTCGTGAATACTCTGGGTGCAGTAGATAAGCCAAAGGGCAATGCTGAGAATTGATAATGCTCTGATCCTGCAAGAAATCTGAGGTGTCTTCTGCAATCTGGTCGTATAGGGACGTGCAGGTATGCCTCCTTGAGATCTAGAGTCACCAGCCAAGACTCCTTGCCCAACATGGGAAGAAGTTGCTGTAGGGTCAGCATTTTGAAATTTGGCACAATGAGATATGTGTTTAGTGCGGACAAGTCGAGAATAGGCCTCCATTGGGTTTCTTTTCTTGGTACAAGGAATAGTCTGGAGTAAAATCCTTGGCCTTGTTCCATAGATGGTACCCTTTCTATTGCTTTCATCTGAAGTAAATTGTTGATTTGTCTTAAAGCCTCTGGCTTCTGGTTTGGTGGAAGGTTTGGCATTCCGCTCCTTCTTGGTAAAGTGTGGAAATGAAACCTGTATCCTTTGTCTATTGTTTGCAATGTCCATTTGTCTTTGTAATGCAATGCCAGTTTTTTGAGAATAAAGCCAACTTTCCGCCCAAGGGTGCTTCCAGTTGTTCCCTTGTAGGCGGAATGAGAGTCAAGTCATTGTGTCTGTCCTATGGAAGTGGTTGTAGTTGCAGCTGTGGCAGTACTCCTCTGGTTGGCAGGTTGCCACTGACGACCCCTGTAGGCACCCTTTGATTGACCTCTGCCTCTTGGGCGTCTATTCCTGCCCCTCTGTGCTTTGGAGGTGTCTGGAAAGGACCAATTCTTTGAAGGCCAGTTTCTGCTGAACCTCGGAGGTTGGACCTGCAGAAAATCCTTAACTGTTTGCACAGATTTTGCTTTTTCTTCCACTTTCTTTAGAATCTCCTGTTCAGGGGAGCCAAATAAACTTTGTTTCTCCATTGGAGCATCTAGGAATTTAGCCTTGACATGGTCCGGCAAGGATTGCTCTTTTAGCCAGGCATGTCTTCGAATTACTGCCCCAGTCATAGCTGATCTAAATGAAGCTTCCAGTGCATCATAGCCACATTTTAAGAAATGATTACTGACCTGCTGAGAATTGTGTACCAAAGCCTGAAGGGTCTTACGGTCTAAAGGTTCAGGAGAAGAAAGTTTTTTATTCAGCTGATCTAACAAATATTCCTGGTACTGTATCATATGGAATTGACAGTTTAAAGGCCTGGCAGAAAGAGTAGCAGATGTATAAACCTTTTTTCCCCATCTCTCTAATGCTCGACTCCCTTTCAGAGGGTAGTGGGTTTTTGGCAGTGGCAGCTGCAAAACCTTTTGGGCCCTGAGAAATAGTTTCTGGGTCTGCAGCATGAGCTTTATACAAGTGGAACTGGGAATCCGGGACCCTGTAGTATCTGTTAGGTTTGGCAGGGGCCGGGGGAAGTGAATCAGGGGCAGAACTGACATCATTATATGCATCATCAACTACAGTTAGCACAGGTGGTATGGCTAAAGGCCTATGCTGTGGCAAGTGTAAGAAAGTCCTTAGTCTTTTTCTAGAATCAGAGAAATCCTGACCCTGCCATTGAAAGTGTTCCCTCAGAGTGTAAAGTCTCCCCAAAGGAAAATTCCTCTGGAGGGGAAGCAGAAGGAATAGAGTCTTCTGCATCTGAATCCTCATAAGGTGAGTATGGCCCTTCCTGATGGTCTGACAAATCAGATCCATCCGAGGAGTAATCAGAGGAGAGAGGTTCAGGGGGTTCAGTCCTAGGCCTTTTGTCAGGAGGAGGATGGGAGGCCCTGTCTGGGTGAGGTTGGGAACCCCTAATCAGAGATATAAGGTCCTCAGCAAGACTGAGAATCTGGGAACTTGAGGAAGGTCTCTGAGAAGTAGATTTTGCAGGTAAAGCTTTTGAAATTTTAGCTGCTTTAGCCCTGGAGAAAGCCTTAATAGACATAGAAGCAGGGGGCCTAGCAGCAAACGTGCAGGTGTAGAAATGTCCAATGGAATGGTGTCAGACAATTCTTGTGCGCTTGCTTCTTCGGTAGGGATTTCTGTAGCCGACTCAGCCGGGGTCTCTCTGGCCTCGGTTGTCGGAGGTATGATTTCGGTAGAAGGTAGAACCGAGGCCTCGGTTTCAGCCGAAACAGAGACACTCGCGGTAGGCCTAACCGTGGTTTCAGCCGAAACAGCGGGCCACGAGTGTCGGTCCTTTTCCTTGCGTTTTTTGGCTAAATGTGTAGTCGGAGTCTACAACGGCATTTTATATGCAAAATCGGATCCAAAAAACTCTTCTGCAAACTCCGACCGACGTCTAAGAGTCCGTCGGTTGAAGGAGGCACAGGCTAAACAAGCTGATACGTCGTGGTCTGGGCCTAAGCAAGGAAGGCAGTAGGAATGGAAATCCTTGTGAGGTATTTGTTTCCCACAAGTTAAACAATTATTTACTTTGTCTGACATCGGCTGAGGCAAGAAAGAGTCCCCAACGGGGTACTTAGCTTTTTAGAAGTCTTCGGTAGCTGAATCTCTGGATCTGACCGACCGGCACTTGCGAACAGCTTCTGCTTCGGGCACCGCGCAGCAAGAAAGACTGAGGAAAATGGCGTCGGCTGATGCCTTTATACCCCAGAAGCTCTGACGTCGGGGAAAGTGCGACATCAGTCGAGGCCAGACCCAGACTTTGGAATCTGGCCGACCGAAGGGCTGCCTGAGGCAGGACAACCCATATGTTATGACTGCAGATGCATCCTTGAAGGACGACATCTCAGCCAGTACAAAAATACCACCCATGCAAAAGGAAGAGAAAAGCATGTGGGGGGGGGGGTGAATGGTGCAACAATGAAAAGAAGGACATTGACTACTACGGTAAGATTTTACACAATTGTATTATGTCCTTCCATATCAATGTTGCAGTATTCATCACCTCTGAGTAAGTACAAAAGCTACAGTGAAGTCATGGAAGAGGAAGGTAAGGAGGAGCTCTCCACAAACCCATGCAAGATAGCCCTGGCAAAACCAATGCGTAATGTTTTGTGAATGTGTGAACCGAAGAGCTCAAGGATGGAGTTGGTGTCCAAACCTTTAAAGAAAGTCCCTGAGGAAGCCACTGCTCTAGAAGAAAGAGCCCTCATTAAGTAGCCAACTGCTTACCATTAAAAGAGTAAGGAAAAGAAATGGCATTGAAAATCCAGTAGGAGATGGTTTACTTAAAAACTGCCAAACCCAATGTCCTGACATGAAAATATACAAAAAGCTGATCAGATTTATGAAAGGCCTTAGCTTTATCTAAATATCGGAGATGTCTATACAAATTCAAAGTATGCAAAACCTTCTCGCAAGCAAATTGCAGAAAAGGGAAAAAAGAAGGCAGCTGGCTAGAATGATTAAGGGACAGCTCATTAACCACCTTGAGCAAAAAAGAAATCATATGGAGAGAAACCCTCTATGAAAAAACAAAAAAGGAGGGACCACAATCAAGGCCTATAGTTCAGATACCCTTTTGGCAGAGGTTAAAGCAACCAATAAAACAGTCTTCAGGGTGCAATGTTGCAAAGCAGCAGCAGCAGCACGCTCAAAAGTAGCCTGAATCAGCTCTTCAAGGACAAACTTAAGATCCCAAGAAAGAGCAATGGGCCTTCTTGGGGGTCTAATATAAAGGATGCCTTTAAGAAACTGCTTAAGAGTAGTAAGTGGAAGACGGGCAGAAATGGCTGACAACTGGGACTTCACAGAAAAATATGCCAAGCCAGCATTCATTAGTTCACACAGGTAAGAAAGAAGTAAGGTGACCCCCACTGGAAAGGGATCCTACTGATGTTAACTCATTTCCACCATTACAGCTCTTTTGAGCATGTACCTTTAACTCCTAGTGGGTGTGGCTTGAGCCTCTAAAGAATGAAGTTATCACCTTAGAGTTTTAACAAATACTCATTAAACTAGGTCAAATATAAATACAATTGTTTTTACCATTATGTATGCTTCAAGATGCAATATTCTGATACCTTGTATGTAGCATGGTTTTGGAAATATTACTGCAAATATGAAACCAGCAATATCCAACGCCTAGAGGATAAGTGGGAGGTAACTGCAGAAACACCTGGAGGTGCACTCATCTGTAATGAGTTAAATATTTCTTCCATTTGGACATGTATGATTTTCTGATACGGAGTTTAATGACCTCCTGCAAGACCGTAAGCATGTCCTCAGAAAACTGGTGTCAGAAAGGAATCAAAACCATCACCAAATGTGTCACCTGAAGAGTGAATAGATGAGGGTGAAGGATAGTGCTTTAGGACCCTGTGTGAGAAGATCCATGCGCTGAGATAACTAGCAATGACTCCCCCTGGCCAGATGGAATAAGGGGGGAACCAGTGCTGTTTGGGCCAAAAGGGAATCACCAACAAGATTTCTGGATAGTCCTTCTCGATTCTGTAAAGGACACTTGGCAGAAGAGGAAAGGCATACCGAAACATTCCCTTCTCACAAAAAAAATGGCATCCCCCCTACCAAGCCAAAGGACTCGGAACTCTGGAACAGAACTGAGGGAGATGTCTGTTCAGAATGTAGGCAAAGATCTACTTGAGAAATACCCCACCAATGAACTATGTCCAGAAACACATCCCTGTGAAGCATCCATTCGTAAGGCTGTGTCCTGGACCTGCTGAGAGAATATGCCACAAGATTGCTCTCAAAGTATACAGACTGCCTGAAGTATGAACTGCAATCGATGGCTATTTCCCACTCCTGAAGAGCCAGACGGCAAAGAAGGCAGAACTTCTTTCCCCCTTGTTTGCTGATGTACCACATGACTGTGGTGTTGTCTGTAAAAACCTTCAAGGGACCTGGGACCCAGAGTCATGGAAAGCTTGAAGAGCCAGAATGAAAGCCCAAATTTCCTTGATTTTGATGTGATCCATTCTCTGCTGTGGGGACCAAATGACCTGTATCTTCAGGGTGCCTGAAGTGGCTCCCTATCCCAACTCTGATACATCTGTGAAACGTTCTAGAGATGGCTTATAGTAGGGCGGAAAGGAACACCTGGATTGAGAGATAACTGCCGAATCCACCAGTGAAAACCTAGTTTAATACAAGGGAACAGAGGAATAAGAGGGTCCAGTGGGTGCAGGTGCTGAAGCCAGACTGATTTTAGATACCACAAAACTTCCTCATATGAAGCCTTGCCCAGGGAAACATGGGGATACTGGAGGCCATGAACCCTACAGCCCAGAGAAATTCTCTGGCTGGAAGAGAGGACAGGGGAAGCAGGGCCAGGAAATAATTTGTGTGGGAGAAAACTTTGCAGCCAGGAAGACATGCCAGCATTGGAACAGTCTGGAACCTGCAACCTAGGAAACACAGTCATGATATGGAGACCATATTGTCTTTTAGCAGATTTACTGTGAACCCCAGGCTGTGCAACAGAAGCTGGGTAAAATGAAGATCCTGAATCAACTTGGGTTGGTATGAAGTCTAAAGCACAGATGTCATCCAGATAAAAAAATATATAAATGCCCTGAAGTCTGCAAAAGGTGACTTACAGGGGCTAGACATTTGGTGCACACCCTCTGTGGCTGCTGAAAGCTCAAAGGACAAAAGCATAGAATTGAAACAAGAGGAAGAAACAGAGAAATCCAATTTTTTGCTGAACAGAGGGTAGACAGGGATGTGAAGTAAGAATCCTCCAAAGAAACGAGACCGGTCCTGGAGCAGCAACAGAGGAAAAAGAGTTGGAGAGCATTTGGAAGGAAGGCACCATGAGAAAAGTGTTGAGAAAGGAAAGATCTAGGACAGATTTCCAAGATCATTCCTTTCTTGGGTCCAGAAACATCCCAGAATAAAAATCCAAACCACTCTCTCTCTCTGTGTAACTGGTTGAACGGTACCCTGGTCAAGCAGACCCTACAATAGCTTTGGAAAATGAGAAAGCTGTTTTGCATGGGGAGGGCGATTACTTGGGGAATACAGGAAAAAGAGGGAAGGGTTTTCCAAGTCAAAAAGTAAACCTGTCTGATAATAGCGAGAACCCAGTCGTCTGTGACAATCATCTGCCAAACTGGGAGAGAGAAAGAGAAAGCCTGAGGGACACAAGGGAACCTTGCCAAGAGGAAGAGGGAGCAGGCAATGAGTTAGCTTTAGATTGGCCAGGAAAGGACTGCTTCTGTGGCCTGGGAGTTTAAGTAGGCTTATCAGAAAAACACACACCCGGGAGCCTTCTTACCCTTTGGAAGACTGTCTAGGTAGTTTACGCAAAAATAAAAGTCTTACTGGGATAGTTCCTCAAACATTGGGAGAGGGGAGACAAAAAATCTGCTTCAAATCTTTCTTAACCTTACCTTGATCCTGTTAAGGTCTTGAAAAGGCCAGTACTAAACATCTGGCAAGGTCTAAAGGTGAAGCCAGAAATAGCGCTTTACCACAAAGCCAGAGGCAGCAGCTCTGAAAATGCATTTGGTGCATCATAACTCTATATGATAGAGTGATGGGCAACCCGAGAAGTGGAACTAAGAAAGGAGAGAGCAGAGGCCTTACTCTCAGAGAGACGCATATCAGAATCAATCTAGCCAATCTGGGATGAAGGGACAGGCTGTACCACATCATACAAGTCTGATAATTGATGGGTCTGAAGGTTAAAGTAGCCGAAGTGTATACATTTATACCAATCCTTTCCATGGCTCTACTGTCCTTATTCAAAGGAATGAGCTTGGAAGAAGGCAACAGCGTAGAAGGCTTGCCAGTAGATACAGAAATCACTGCAGTATCAGACAAATGTCACTTGTACAAGAACATGCATGCATCTGGCACCTTATAAAACCGGTCAGGTTTCTTCGGAGCTGGAGGCTAAGAATGTGATACCAGGGTGAAAGACGAAGGCTCGGTACAACCAGCGAATGTGGAGAGCATTCAGACTGGCAGCAATGAAGTTCTGAGATGGGAGCGCAAGTGCATCCCCTTTATGCCCCAAGCTTGTGTGGGGGATCATATGTCTGAAGTATGACACTCCCCAAGTAATATACTGACCAGACATTTGAGTTAACCATGGCAGGAAATCCCACGGGTGATGAATACTGCAATAGTGACAAGGAAGGACATATTTAATATTCCTAAGAAATGCAGTATGTATCCCTGCCCATTTTTTCATGGGCGATTCCCCTGGCATTGTTGTACAAAACAGGCATAAATGAGCTCCCTTTTACGGAAAAGGTTTGAGGAAGAAGCAGTGGACAAGATATGGGATGGGGTGAAAATTGAGGGGAAAGGGAAGGATTAAAAACCACAGGTTCTCTTCTTCGGGTCCACTTGCCAATTTTATTCTTGTGTCCTATCCATCCATCTTGTTATCCTTTGTGATAAAACTGCTGAAGAACACCAAACTTAGAATAAAACAAAAAAAAAATACAGATGCAATGCTTCAGGAACACTTTAATGTACAAAGATTTAGCACTTTAGTCAGTGGTACCAGACTTCATCAGAATAACATTTCAAAATCAAACACTTTTTATACATTAAAACTAGGAAAGGTAGTTTTTAATTATGGACATGTGACTGAATTTAAAGAAATATTGCATCCCCTTTTTTGTAAAACACAATAAACGCATAATGTACATTTATAGATTAGAAATACTTTGCATCTTACATAAAATTCTCAATAAACCCTTTCATAATAATACTGCACAATGTTTTTTTTTTTTAAACAGTTCTGATTTCAGTTTCAGTACATTGATGAATATGGTTTCAATGAGGCATGGGGGGTACCTGCGTTGTACTTAACTTGCCATCTTAATTCCTTACATTCTATGTACATGTCTGCAGGTCCCCCTCTTGGCCCCATATCCACTTTGTCAACAGCTGTTAATTTAAAACTGTGTGAGGGGAATTTCTGAATGTGCCTTGCTAGTGCATTCTTGTCATCCCCCCCCGGATATGTGTCGTACTGATGTCGCTATATTATTTTCCTAAACATACCCTTTTGTTTTTCCTATATAAAAATTCAAACATTCTTGACAGACCGCTAAATAAACTATACCAGAGCTATAACAATGAAACTTGTGTTGTACTTTAACCAATTCCCCAGTTCCAATTCGGACTTCTGTTCCTTCTAAAATGTACCTGCATTGTGGACAACACCCACACTTGTGCATCCCACCACCTGTTACCCCTCTGTCACTTTTTTCAAGTAAAGTCTTAAAGCACATGTTCTTTTTATAAACAATGGTAGGTTCATTCCCTATTTTCTGAAATAGGTCAATGTCCACTCTGAAAATGTTACAACTGTGTCTAATGGCACTTGTCATAAAAGCTGAGATAAGGTATAAGGTTCTCTGAAACCGGTTGGTATTGGAAGTCTCCATTGCATTTCCTATTCCACCCCTAGGTATGTTGTCAATACACCCTAAAAGTGGTGCAAAAATACCTTCTTTTCTTTTATGTTTAACCTCTCCCATTGTTTGATCCAATAAGGTATTGGGATATCCTCTTATCCACAATAGTCCTTAATACATCACATTCCTTAGAAAAGGTGATCTCACTGCTGACCATGCAAACTAACCTAACATATTGTCCCTTAACTAGGGACTTTTTTTTGGTGGCGAGGGTGCCCACTAGTAAAGTGGAGTAAGGAATTAGAGTATGTCCATTTCCTAAAAATAGAAAGTACAGTTTTGTACCTACCATAAATGTAGATGTTCGAAGATCCACATTGCTGCAGTCCTAACACTTGGGGTAGTCCGCTGTCCCAGTCGGCCCGAATACCAAAGTATAAGGCTGACGTCGGTCAAGGTGCATTTGTCTGACATCAGGACGTCAGGGTACAAATGCGCATGACCGACGTCATATCCTCAGTCTTTTCTTGCCCCAGATGTCAGAAGACCCTAAAAAGATAAGGCCAAAACCACAAAAAACACCAAACACTACTGTACCTAATATATGTACAATATATACAAATTTACAAAAATAGAACCCCACCCACACAACCACCCCTAAACACAGAGGGGAAGGAGGGAGGGTAAATTGGACTGCAGCAATGTGGATCTTCGAACATCTACATTTATGGTAGGTACAAAACTGTACTATGTTCTTCATCTCACATTGCTGCAGTCCTAACACTTGGGTAGAATCCCAAAGCAGAGGTAAGGGAGGATGGCAAAACTATAATGAAGCAGGAGCTGCCAAAATGCCCTGCAACACAGCAGTGGCAAAACCAGCCCTGGATTTAGAATAGAGAGGAAGGTGGTAATGCTTGGAGAAAGTATGCACTGAACTCCAAGTAGCTGCCTCCAAAATATCCTTAGTTGCCACCCCCCTTAGAAATGCTGTTGAAGTGGCAGTAGCCCTCGTGGAATGAGGCCTAATCCCAGCTGGAATCTCCTTGCCATGATGGGAATAACAGAATGCAATGCAAAATCCAATCCACTTAGATATAGTTTGTTTTGACACAGGCTTGCCCTGAGAACTCAAAGCAAAAGAAACAAACAACTGCTGAGACTGCCTAAAATCCCTAGTCCTGCTTAAATAATAACGCAACTGCCTGTGTACATCTAAAGTGTGCAAAATCTTTTCCCCCCTACTTTGGGGATCTGCATAAAAAGTAGGCAAATGAATAGTTTGGTTTAAAGCCACACTAGAAACCACCTTAGGCATAAATGAAGGATTAGTACGTAATGATACCCTATCCTTATGAAAAATCAAAAAGGCTCAACCGCCATAAGGGCCTGCAATTCAGAAACCCTTCTTGCAGAAGTAATGGCCAACAAAAAAGCAGTCTTCCATGACAAGTATTTCAATTCAGCAGTAGCCGCAGGCTCAAAAGGTTGTAGAGTAAGTTTCTCCAACACAAAATTGAGGTCCCAAGCAGGAGTAGGAGCTCTCGTGGGGTCTTATATTCTTTGCCCCTCTAAGAAATTGCTTGAACAAAGGATGAGAAAACAATGGTGGGTCACAATCATAGTGAGCTGAAATTGCTGCAGCATGAATCTTAATGGAAGAGAAAGACAAACCTTTGTCCAATAACTCAGTAAGATATTGAAGAGCCACACTCAAATTAGGCTCAGAAACATCCAAATCCTTTGCTGCACTCCAAAATAAAAATCTCTTCCATTTTTCTGCATACACTTTACGTGTACTAGGTCTTCTGGCTTCCATAATCACATTCAAAACTTGTTGAGGAAGTTGAGACCTGCTGTGGTTCAAAACAGAATATGCCAGGCTGTTAGATGAAGAGAGTGAAGCTTGACATTGAGTAGATGACCGTCCCTCTGAGACAAAAGGTGTGGAATTAAAGGTAAAGGCCATGGAGGCTTCCTTACCAGATTCCTCAATAATGGGTACCAGTGTTGCCAAGGCCAATCTGGAGCTATCAAAATCATCCTTGTCTTGTCTTGTCTGACCTTTAGGAGTACCTTTGGGAGGAGAGGCAGAGGTGGAAAGGCATACACATGAAGATTTTCCCAACTGAACGAAAGAGCATCCACTTTCCAAGCTGTGTGATGAAACCTTTTCATGCAAAACTTTGGCAGCTGGTGGTTTAGTGGAGAAGCGAACAGATCTATGTCTGGAGTTCCCCAGGACACTGTCAATTGTCGAAATACATGAAGATCCAGTTTCCACTCGTGGGGATCCATGATTTGCCTGCTTAACACATCTGCTAAGGAGTTCTGTGCTCCTGGCAGAAACCTTGCCTGTAGATTTAGCTGCAAGCTGAGCGCAGTCTCCCACAAAATCATTGCTTGCCTGCATAGAGGATAAGAATGTGTTCCCCCTTGCTTGTTGATGTACCACATGACAGTTGTGTTGTCTGTTAGAATCAACACCTGCCCTGGAAGAAGTAACTCCTTGAAAGCCATTAATGCAAACTGGACTGCTAACATCTCCTTCATGTTGATATGTAGATGCTGTAGTCTGGCAGGCCACTTGTCTTGTATCCACTTTCCATTCAGATGAGCTCCCCAAGCTATGTCTGAGGCATCTGTCGTTAGAATCTGACTCGCCTCTGGCGGGTCACAGAGAGTCCCTTGTTTAGGTGACATTCCTGAGCCCACCACAAAAATTCCTTTTGAATGCAAGATATTATTGGAATGACAGTGTCCAAATCCTGGCAGTGCTGTGTCCATACATTTTTTAGATACCATTGCAGCTTCCTCATATGCAGTTTGGCATTGGGAAGCACCAGAATACAAGATGCCATGAACCCTAAGGCTTGAAGGACTGTCCTTGCAGTCAGCCCGGACTGAAGAGATAGTTGATGGAAGTAAAGGGAAAGATTCTTTTGTTTGTCCGGGGTTAAAAAGGCCATCTGGGCTGCTGTATTCAGTCTCACACCCAGAAAGCAGATGTCTTGAGAGGGTACTAGACTGGACTTTATTTCGTTCACAGAATACCCCAGGCATCTTAGCACTGCTATCACATATTCCAGATGCTGAAGAAGCTCGTCCTTTTCTTGAGCCAGAATCAGACAGTCGTCCAAGTAAGGATAGATTTGTATTCCTTTTAGCCTGAAGAAAGCTACAACTGGAGCCAGAACTTTTGTGAATACTCTGGGCGCAGTAGATTAGCCAAAGGGCAATGCAGAGAACTGATAATGTGAATTTCCAGCTCGGAAACGCAGATACTTCCTGCAACTGAGTCTGATAGGCACATGAAGGTAAGCCTCCTTGAGATCTAAAGTTACCATCCAGTGATCTTTGCCCAGCAGAGGTAAAAGCTGTTGTAACGTCAACATTTTGAACTTGGGAATGTCCAGATAAGTGTTGAGGATAGACAAATCCAAAATTGGTCTCCACGTGTTCCCCTTTTTTGGTACTAGGAACAGGCGAGAATAAAATCCTAGGCCCCTTTCTGGCACAGGAACCGGCTGAATGGCCCCTATCTGGAGTAACAGAGAAATTTGCGTGTGAGCCTCTTTTCTTTGTATAGGAGGAATGTCTGGCATGCCTTTGAAAGGAGGCAAGGTATGGAAATAAAACCTGTAACCGTGGTGAACGATATCCAATACCCATCTGTCTTGGGTAATAACACTCCAGTTTTCTTTGAAAAGTGCCAGCCTTCCTCCCAAAGGTGCTGCCAGACGAGAAGGCTCTGGCAGCTGAAAAGGCAAGTCATTGGGTCTGCTTACGAAAGGACTGACCCCTACCCTCTCCAGAAGACTGGGCAGGCGAACTGCCTGTTCTAGGCCTAAAAGAACCTTGAGCTCTGCCCCTACCACGTCTAGATCTACCCCAAGACTGAGAATCATAAGAGGGATAAGTCCACCCCTTAGTAGGCCAATTTCTACTAAACTTTGGAGGCTGAACCTGCAAAAAATCTTTAACAGTCTGCATAGACTTAGCCTTGTCCTCCATTTTCTTTAAAACTGCTTCCACAGGCACACCAAATAACACATCAGATTGTAAAGGAGCATCTAAAATCCTTGTCTTTACATGTTCAGCCAAATTCTGATCCCTCAGCCAGGCGTGCCTGCGAAGAACAGAACCAGTGGCTGCCACCCTCGAAGAGGCCTGTACAGCATCAAAACCACATTGCAAGGAATGCTTACCTACCTGTTCAGAAACATGAACTAAATCCTGCAACTCTTTACACTCAATACCTTCCGCCAGAGCATCTACCTTAGACTTCAATTGTGAAAGGAGATAATTTTGGTATTTCAACATGTGAAACTGGCAATTCAAAGCCCTCATGGCTAAAGTGGAAGAAGTATACACCTTCTTTCCCCATCTATCCAAAGCCCTTGCCTCTTTATCAGAAGGAACAGGATTTTTAACAACAGAAGCCTTAACACCTTTAGGGCCCTGAGAAACAGTTTCTGGGTCTGCCCTAGGACTCTTAAAAGATACTTATGAGCTGCAGGCACCCTATAATACCTATCCGGTTTAACTGGGGCCGGAGGCAAAGAATCAGGGTTCAGGGAAGCCTCTGCAAAAACATCCTCAACCACATCCAGAACAGGAGGTATAGCTAAAGGCCTATGCTGGGGTAGAAACAAAAATTCCCTAAGCCTTTTCCTGGAATCAGAGAAATCTTGACCTTCCCATTTAAAATGCTCCCTCATGGAATGAAGAGTCTCTGAAAAAGAAAAATCCTCAGGAGGAGAAGCTGAAGGTGTAGAGTCATCTACATCAGAATCAGAATAAGGAGGATACTCCTGCAAGTCTTCAGCCGAAGACTCAGAAGCCTCCGAACACTGCTCAAAACTCTCAAGCTCAGGTTCCACCCTAGGCCTCTTATCAGGGGGGGCATAGAACCTCTAATCATAGTAATCAAATCTTCTGCCATTTTAAGCATATGTTTCTTAGGCAGAGACCCTGAAGAACTAGGGGAGACCCCACTGAAGTTAACCCTGGCCTGCCTCTAGAAGAAGCCTTGGAAACAGAAGGGAGGGCCTAACCACCTTAGGAAGGGAGGGAGAACAGCTACCTGAGAAGCCCCTTCAGCCTGGCCTACCTCCTGAGAGGACACATCTTGTAACAGTAAAGTCTCTCCCTGAGAATCCAAAGGAACTTCTGGTAGAACCACCGGCTCCACCAAGCCCTCTAAAGAACCGATGTCCGGGACAGGCGGTTCTTCCACCCTAGGCCGCTGCTTTGTCCTTGCGCTTTTTAGGAAGCGGGCCGGAGCATCCGGCGGCATGTTGTAATTAGCGCTTCCCAAAAACTAACCTGGCACAATCTAATCTTCTCTTAATGGTGCGTTTGTTAAATCTAGCACAAGAGCGACAGCCAACAACGTCGTGCTCAGGCCCTAAGCAAGGTATACACAAGGTATGGTAATCTCTATGAGGTATCTGTTTCCCACAAGAAATACAGTTATTCACTTTTTCTGACATCCAGTTAAATACTGAGGCAAGAAAAAAAACAAAATATTCCCCAACGGGGTACTTAGCCAACTTTGATTCAGTCTGAAACTCCGACTTCAGAAAATTTCAGAACGCCAACCTGCACTCGCAATACTGCTTCTGCATCGGACCATGCGGCAAAAAAGACTGAGGATATGACGTCGGTCATGCGCATTTGTACCCTGACGTCCTGATGTCAGACAAATGCGCCTTGACCGACGTCAGCCTTATACTTTGGTATTCGGGCCGACTGGGACAGCGGACTACCCCAAGTGTTAGGACTGCAGCAATGTGAGATGAAGAACATCTTTCAAATTTCTTTTGGTCCCTGTTTTTAGAATTGGACACATTTAGATAATGTACACACTCACTATTGGTTTCCATCGTAAATTTGAGGAAACTAGTATTGTCATTTATATATTGAAAAAACAGTCAAGTCTATCAGTAAGTATATTCATCAGTAGTGTACTGAAACTGAAATCAGAACTTAAAAAAAAATGTAGTATTATTATGAAAGGGTTTATTGAGAATTTTACACAAGATACAAAGTATTTCAAATCTACAATTGCACATTATGTGTTTATTGTGTTTTACAAAAAAGGGGATGCAATACTTGTTTAAAACTGGGAAAGGTAGTTTTTAATTATGGACATGTGAATGAATTTAATGTCTAAAACGTATGTGATTCTGAAATGATGTTATTCTGATGAAGTCGGCGTTACCACTTTGTTCCTGAAGGGTTGCATCTGTCATTTTGTTTTCCTCGGTCTTGCCTCTGGAAGTTGGTCAGCTTTTTTTTAAAGGAGGTTTCTGCTGCATTTTTGTACAATAGAGTGAAATAACTATTCAGCAGACTATATAGTCATCCCTTTTTAATCCAGGCTCTTAAACTCCTTTCTGCTTGGAGACAGTTAAGAGAGAAGTTCCGTTTCCAAGGGAAAATTAAAAAGCTCTATTTTTAACATGGTCTAGCAGGGCTATGTCCTCAACCAGGCATGCCTCCTTAAAAACAGAGCCCATAGTTGCTCTCCTACATGATGCATCCACTGCATTATGGCCACATACAACACAGTGCTTTATTCATCAGAGAACTGAGGATGCATACATTTAGCACTTTTTCCCGGTCACTGCTCTCAGTTCTTTCAGTCTTTTCCTTTAACAGGTGTGCCCCCTTACTTCAGGAAGTCAGTTAGGCAAATAATGACCCTGAAGGCCAGGGAGCAGCAGTGTAGATTTTCTTCCTAAATCTACATTTACTCCCCCTATCACAGAGAAGTGCATCCTTGGGTGGAGACACAGTTGTCCCCTTGCTGGAATCCATACACACCGTAGATAGATATGCAATAAGGTTTTACTACGGTATTTGAAGGAATCCCCAACCCTGTCAAAGCAGTCAGGCTTTCTGGGATCATGAAATTGGAAATCTGACTGCAAGAATGCATCTGCAAAGGCATCCTCCTGACTGGAGCAATGGTTAAAGGCTTTAGGCACAGGCAGGCCCCAAAGCTCCATGTGTTTTACCTGAGCTAGACAGAATGCCTTAACCTTCCATCTGAAGTGATTCCTCATTCTATGAAGGGTGTCCTGAAGAAAGACATTCACTAGTTTGTAGCAGAAGATAGAGTGCATGCCATGTATATAGACAGGAGGATATTTGGTCAATAAAGACAAGTTCATCCACCTCTGAGTCAAGAAAGATTTTCTCTTTTGAGAAGAAACCCGACATTAATGGTTGCTAAGAGGAAGGCTGCAGGCTCTTCAAGAAAACTTACGAAATCCTGGACCATCCTCATGAGATCCTAGGATGGAATAAGGGTATGTCCAGTTCATCCTGCAGCAAACTGGTGGACAAGCATTTCTCCTGGACTGTTTGGCCCTGGACTTGGGGTGGAAACCACCTTGAAGGATATGGAATCCAGGCAGCTATCAAGAGACCCTAATCCTGGAACCCTGGACATCCGTATCACCCATGCCCAGGTGTTAAAACTACATGACCCAAGAGATGCTTCCAAACTGAGGACTGCTGAAGGTATTCAACACAGAAAGGTGTGCTATCAGAGAACTTGATGGCGTCCAGAAGGTCAATCCCAGTGACCTCAGTTAAAGTAGATGTCAAAGTGTCTAAATGAATCAGAAACCCTTGAGCCCGGGTGGGGAGTGCACCTTCAGACTTTCCCAAAATAAAAAACAACAAAAATTTCTTAAAGACCCACAACCAATACAATACTTATACGGTGTGTGTTCCTTTCAACCTAGAGATTAGGAAACTGTTTTTATTTAGGTAATTTTAGTACATGTTTTTAAAGTATCCATTGGATGGATATTTTTGTGAAGGGATGATCTGATGAAGTTTTATTTTCATTTGGGAACAAAAGCACTTATATTGTGGTCTAACTGTATTAAACTGTGGATTTGTCCTGTGACACCTGCATTTATCAAGTAGGAAGTTAATAACCCAAGAAGGAGCAAACTGTCTTCCAAGTGGATGAATATGTAAAACCCCTTTCAAATACTGTTTCACCTTGAAGGAAGGAAGGGGATCCATGGACAGATAAAGAGAGAGGTGGCCAAGAGGTGAATCTTTGTAGAAGAGCAAGAAAGGTCAGAAGAGAACAGCTCACAGAAATACTGTAGAACCAGGTGGTATCCTGGCCTTAAATGGATCCAGGTTCTTGATTTGGCACCAACTAGAAAATCCTTGTCACTTAGTCAAATATTAATTTTCTAGTGGCAGGTTTTGGTCTCCTTTCATACCGCCTGCACATCCACAGAATTTTACATTTTAGGTACCTGCTTTCTATCATCCAGGCAATGAGGTGAAGAAATTGAAGGTTGACATATTTCAAACAAGCACTGACTTGTACTAGTCCATCTTGTAAGGAAGCTTGTGGTAACTGCTTTTGGCCATTTAGAGAAAAGTAAACTTACTATTACAACAGAAGTTTTGATAATCTGTGCTACAGTGACCACTTCCTCCCTCCATTCCCCTTATTTTTGTATAGTTTTGTTGCCAGGGTGAGGAGATGAATGCAATTTTTTTCCAGCACTGTCCATGTCAAGGCTGTAGCTTCCCGCTCTTTGTTGGCATGAAAGTTCTAAAGGGCTTGGCAGCCAAATCTCTCTTTCTAATCAGCTCACCTCAAGTTAACTAATGGTTTGGGCTTGTGGAAGGTGCCTTGAAACTCGGACACAGAAAAAATTTTAAGACTGTCTAAAATCTTTGAGAATCATAAAGTAATCAACATAATTTAATCGAGAGTTACACAAAAAACTGATAGGTGGAATGATAGGTAACAGAGAAAGTAGAGAAAATTTTTAATTTTGGGATTTTGATGCAAAGATTTACAAAAGAAAGGTCTTGGACAAGCCTCCAGGTTCCTTCTCCCTTTGGCATCAGAAACATTCTTGAATAAAACCTTTTCTCTATTTGATTGGGGCAGCAGGTTCTATTACCCCCCCCCCACACACACACACCCCCCCTGCGGTAGCATCCGATCCAAGACAGGAAGAAATGGGGAGGGTTTGTTAGACATATATAGAAGAATCCCTTGAAAAGGAGGAAGGGAATCCCACTAACAGTTGGGGCCTTTCTGAATGATTGTCAAAGGCTGTGTGTGTGGAGTTATTTGGTGGCAGAAAACCTAGACTTTGGGATAACTTTACTGAAATGCCATGGTGGGGAGGAGGAAAACATGACTGGGCATAAAGTCAAGCTGCTTTAGATTGCCCTTTGTTTTGGAAGGACTCCCCTTCTTTTTCAAACTCCCTGCCATTGCTCTTTGAAATTGCCTGTGTCTTGCGGGGATGGTTTACTCGTTTCCTATAAAAGGAACCGCAAGTGGAAGGAAACTTTTCTATTATAATTTGGCATGGAGGGATGAAAAATCTGTGAACCTCCCGAACTAAACTTCCCTTTTCATCAACTCTTTAAATGACCTCAATAGAGGAAAGGCCAAATAATAGCTCTTTAACCAAGGTGAGCACTGAGGAGCTCAGCTTTGACATAGTCTGGTAAATTCTGGTAAGGTAGCATGCAAATCTTTTCATCACTGACCCAGTGGCAGCTACTCTAGAACCAGTAACAGCAGTGTTAGAACATTTTAGAGTGCTCTTGGTTACTTGAGACACAGATGACACTAAATAGTTCACAGATGCCTTAATGTCTGAAGTAAGATCAACTTTCTCATACTGTCATAAGAAGTCAGCAGAAATGTAAGCGTGAACCTGACAATCCAATATTCTAAAAGCTATGGTGGAATCTGTATAAACTTTACTCCTAAACCTATCAAAGGATTTTCCATTTTTGTCAGTAGGAGTAGGGTTATCTGCCAAAAAGTGCTTGGCAAGATATTTTGCTAGAGAGATAATCACGAGATCTGATCTAGTGTTAAAATAAAGAAATTTGTGGGTTTGGAGAACCTTGTATAATTTCAGACTTTTCTCGGGGCAGGTAGCTGACTGTCAGGCAAACTGTTAGCTGCAAAGAAAGTATGAGGAACAGCTGCAGATTAAGGAAAATCCACCTGAAACAAACCACAATGTTTTTGCAGGGACTCTGGTATTCCTTTTTTCCCACTCAACTCCTGCACTCAAGCAACAGTATCAGAGAAGCAACAGTATCAGAGAAAAGACATCTCCACACATGGGCAATCTGAAGAAAACATTTCTCAGAGTCAGATTTCCTGTTCTGTGGATTAGAAACTTAAGAAGGGCAGTATAATTCCAATAATGGAGTCTAAGGATCAGAATCTGAGATAGCAGAAAAACTTTTCTTTAAGATGAAGCCTCAGAACACAAAGGGAGATAAAACTGAAGAAAGAAGTGAGTGAAGAAGGCAGAATAAGGAGGTGTAAGGCATGAACAAGTACTCGTTCGTATTCAAGAATATGGCTTATCCTGGGATTGAGCAAGAATGAGCACGTATAAAGGATCTGGACATACAGCAAAGATTATGCCCCATCAGTTTTTAAAATTGTTGTTAATAATATGGTCTCTGGTAAAAGTTACTTATCACATCTAGAAGGACGTTGAGTACCCTTAATTATACTGACTGCATTTTACAGATTCTTTAAGGCTCACTGCCATAAATTACTCTCATCTCCTGTCTATATATTGTGCATCAGTGCAAGGTTTTCCAGCTTTGGAGAAATATGACTTTTCCAATGCTTTGCAATGCATTTCTTGACATTAACAGGCACACAAATACTTGTTCTTCCCAAGCCCAGCTCAAGTGATCAAAATGCACTGCTAGGAGCAGTGACTTAAATAATCGCTCTGGCCATAGTTAATTAGGCTTTGCAGATCTTCCCAAAACTAAGATTTTCACAAGATACAAGCAGGTGCTGCCAGTCCCTTATTACATTCCCACTACATAAACAATCAAGGGATGAGCTAGGAAACATCCTCCACAGTCTTGCAGGGGTGTAAAAGAATTTAAGTAGACACTGCCAACAAAACATCTAATTCTTTGTGATTCTGTGGCACATCTACTATATAGGATTATTTCACGCCATTCCTTTTCAGAAATACATACTGACCAATCAAAATCCTGCTAGACATGGCAAATAATGTTAAAAGGTGGGGTAATTCTTGTTAGTGCAGGATAGTCCTTCAGGGTGGCTCTTGATTCATGTAAAATTATGAAATTCCTTTAGTTATTCTATTAAATAGAACTTTACTATGGGCCTGAAATCCATACTTCTCTTTAAATTTACCCCAATCTAGTGACAGACTTAAACACTGCCCCTACATGACTAATGCATCTGACCTTTTCAAACACAAAGAGATTTTTAACCCTTGATTTCCACACAAACTAGCTTAGTAGTCCAAGTTTCTGTCTTACATGTCAGCTTAAATCTGTTAAGTAACGAAGTGACTTTAGTATCAGTGGTTGTTCCCCGTGTATTTTCTGCAGTCTCTTCAGTAGCATCTTGTTAAACATCACGTTATACATTCCTGGGATCCACAGTCTTTACCAACATGGTTTTCTTCCACCCCTCTGACAATCTCTTCTATTAAGACTATAGAAACACTTAAAACTGCCACAATTACACAATTCCATTTCTGTCAGATCCTCCTCCTCCTCCAGCCTCACCCCTTTTGACATGAGGTCAGGGTATTGTGTCAACTGTCACCATATCTCTGCTTAGTAACACCTTCATGCCTTCGACAGTCAAACCTGTTGCAAGTCTTCTCTCACAAAAAACATCTAGCTCTTTGCTAGATTGTCCATGTTTACTCTTGCCTTCTTCATGCCTATCCCAAATCCTTACCAGCTTGTCTTCTGTATTCCTGTACATGTGCACAAACCACCTTAATCTCTTCTCTTTGACCTTCTCTACAATTGAGCTACTTGGGCTAATGCTCTGATGTCCATATTTCTTCATCTGTCCCCACAGTGTGCATCCTACCATCCATCTCAGGCACTTCATCTCCATCACTTCTAGCTTTAACTGACGTTTCTGTACCATATAGTACTGGGCGCACCACTTTTGTACAATTTACTTTTCAGCTTCTTTGGCATTCTTCTACCACACACTACCCCTGGCACTATGTGCCAGCTACTTGTAGCTCCTTTGATTCTAGCTTTGACCGCCTCATTCACACTTACCTTCTTCTCAATCACCCCACAAAGATACATGAAGCTGTGAACCTGTTCCATTATTTTCCATTCTATCTCAATTCTCAGCTTCTTCCAATTTCCCACATTTGCTGCCATTAAAACCGTCTTGTCTGCAACTCAGTTTCATCCATGTACCTTCAGTTTTGCATCCTACTCCCCCATCATTTGCTAGAGTTCTTATTCAGAGTCTGTATGTCTGTAATGCTACACAGTCTGCATACAGCAATTTTGTTGAACTGTCCCCTTCTACCAGTCTGCTAATGTAGTTCATCACCAGTATAAAACAGCCATGGGCTCAAAGCTAAACTCTAATGCACACCCACTCAACCCTGGGAACCCATCTGAGAGTCCCAACACTGTTTGTACTTAGGTCCTTACACATAGCCTGCATGAATTCTACCAATGTTTCTGTGACTTCACACCATCTCAGGACTGCCCAAAATCAGCTTTCTTGGGATCTTGTCATATGCTTTCTCCAAGTCTAGGAATGCCAAATTGGACTTTTCCCTCACTACCAGCTTCTTGGTAAACTCTCGGTCTCTCTGTACAAACATCAGGTCAGTTGGGCTGCGCCTTGATCTAAAACCGAAATGCTCACCTCACCCTCTCCAGAACTTTAACAACTGTCGGCTGTACAGAGGTAACAAACTCCTGTCACACTGTATGAATGTCCACTTTGTTCTTGAACAGTGGCACTAGTATGTTTATTCTCCATTCATCTGAGATGCAGCTTTCTCTTCATACTGCTAAGAGTACCCTGACGCTATTTCTCCCCCAGCTCAAAAACAGTGACAGACTCATTGCAATCAAACTATGGTGTAAGGATGTCCAGCCTCCTTGTTACCATTATGTCATCCACTTTTAAGTTGCGTCACATCAGTGACCCTATACTGAGTGCAGCAATTCTTGATTCACATTTGTCAGGTTGACTGGTTTTATATTCAGCTTTCACTCAAAAAAGCTTTGCCAAGTAACCCAAGCTGGGCAACTAGACATTAGCCAGCAGCTTACTGACCAAGGGCTGCTGGACTTTATGCCAGGCACACACTGGCTAATGGGGCACACAGACCCCTCCCACTGTTAGCATAGATTCCTGGTGCAAGTTGGAGTAGTCCAGTTCCTTAACCCACTTATCACCTGCAAATACCCATGCTCATTTCTGGCAACATTAATTAATATGACCAAATTAGCTAGAGCTGATTTTTACATTGAGTGGCTAGCCCTGATACTGCATGCAGTCTGGGATCTGTGCTCTCCTACCTGGAGGATACTGTGCATCACAATTTATACTCAAAGCACTTTGTCTATACAACTCTTCTCCTAAGAGGCACCACCTAGAGTCCATGCTGCTGTCCACAACTCCATTATTGAGTGGGTTTGAGGTGGAAATACCCAGCCTGTTTTTTTTTTTTTTTTTTTTTTTTTTTTTTAAAGGTGAGAGGACCACACAGAGACACTCCATACATTAACTGGCCAGAAGTTAGGATTAACCTTGTGCCAAGAGCATGGAAGGCAAAGACTTTAATCATTATGCCGATTGTATACAATAACTGGTACTTTAAAACCTGCAAAACTGTTAGGTAATACTACAGTCTTTCATGACACCCTGTGCTTTTATTGAGCCCATATAAAATTAGCTATCCATGCATTCAATCTTTTATAAAAATCTGGAGGTGGGATCAAAGGAATGGCCTCAGAAACTTATAACACTTGAGAGAGGACAAATATCTGTAATGTCTGGCCAAGCTGAAAGTCTAACAAAATAATTTCTATATCTATGGAAGTTACTCCTATGTCACTCTCACTCTTTCTTTAGGAGCTGTGGTAATAGGTATCCCAGCATAATTCAAAAAGGCTCAGAGCAACACAGATAAGGATATTGTTGCTGCAAATTACCTGATGTCCTGTAATTAACCACCAGCACTTCACTTTGGCTTCATTCACCCAGTACCCTGAGAAACCCCGAAAATCTTTCATCAACTTAAGGGGTTCAAGCTACAGCTCAGGATTACACAGGTATACCAGCAGATAAGGTGTTTTTTTAAACTTCTACAGCTGTATCCTGCAAGACCTGACTTTCTAATTGTTGTTGCCAGAAAGCTGACCAGCTCCCTATCAGACTTAAGAGGGAACACAGAAAGAATGGTCCCATAAGGCTGTCACCTAGCCCAGAAATGCCATCATATATATTCCCTACAGGGTGCAAAAATATTTTTTATTGAAAGATAAGAATATAAAAATCTGTATTACTGTACCAGAAAAGGGGTCTAACTTTGTGGGTAATAGTCCAAACTGAAAACCTCTACCATTTATCCTTGTAAAATTTTTCAGTACAAGGCTGCTTGCTGAGATAATAAATATATGAAATCACTGTATGAAACCACCAGATCTGCTTACTACTGAAAAGCAAGAAGATACGAATACAACTTGTCTTAACACACAACAGGAAATCCTTTTACAAGCAAGCAGCTCACAGCAATATTACTCTGAAGCATGGCTCATAGATTACAATGAAGTTAGAGATGTCTGCAGTTTTTCTTCTTGTAAATGTTACTATTATAACCAACGATCCCATGCGGACACACGTAGGTGACACAGGTGAGTGTTCAGCAATTCTAAATGACTGGATAGTAGTGTCATTGGTCAAAATTACAAGAACTCAGCCGCAGGCCTTGACAGATTTAATAGTTATTTCTTGTAACATGCAAAGGGTTGTATTAGCACTTAGTTAACATTTTTCTTTTTGACTGATCTTAGAACATGAATATACCCTTAGCATTTACAAACCTGCCAACCTCATTTCAATATGTAAAGTGACTGATGCACAGAACCAAAAAACACTAACCCTAGAAATCGCATCTGTTTCTAAGTAGATGCTTTCAAAGGGTATAACAAAGACTGCAGATAAACAGCTGTAATAATTAAAAAAAAAATCAACACTGTTTGACTCCATGAAAAGTCATGCATAACAAACATTTCTACTGCAATTATGATGGGGCTCAGGACAATGGGCTGCTAGTAAATAAAGCATTTGACTCTGTCCCTTACACTGCTAATGCAGCCACACAGAGTGGAACCTCAACATAACACATCATTCAATAAATTTTACTATGGTTACAAGATAAAACAAAACAAATATTGTAAACATATCAGATTCATCTCATGTCCGGAAAGGCAAACCTCAGGGGTCAGGGTCTGGGACCATCCTTGTTCAATGTCCACAGTGCCAACACTATACAATACTTGAGTAAGATGCGTGCATGGAGTTTAAAGAAGCCAGTATCATAACAAACTTCAGTTTGCAACTTATGCTAACTTGTTGATTAGACAATTTTACAGTAATAAATCCATCTTGAGATCAGTCTTTTCAAGACACAAAGCACAGCTGAGTAAATTACAATTATAACAGAGGAAGTTTGAATTCCTCACTGCTGCTGCTGTAGGCTTCAGGCTAAATGAGTTGTATTCTGCCTAGGATAAAACAGCTGGTCAGCTTCCAAGAAGTTGTTGCTCCCTCCCATATTTACAATTCTCTCTGCACAGTCAAGGATGGAAATAAGCAGTCAGAGTGAACAAATCTTCAGAACTTTTTTGTTCATACAGAGAAGAGTTAAAAACAGAGAAGAAAAGTGGGAGCCATGGGTGGACTCGCTGAAATGGCGAAAAGTGGGAGCCATGGGTGGACTCGCTGAAATGGCCACAAGATATACCTTAACAGAGGAGGAGTAAAACAAGCCAGAGGAAAGTAACACACAAATACAGAACCACTGGTAAAAAAATCCCCAACCGGGCCCTGGTTATTGTATAGACACCAACTGGAAAATATTTTCCACTTATCAATACTAGATTACCTAGTAGCAGATTTTCTTGCTGCACATACTCACGAAAGAGATGCCTAAAAGGATTCTAAACGGAACCATCTAAAGTTAAATGAAGTTGTTTGAGAACAGAGTGCATCAATCCCCCTTGTCTTATAAGAGTAGGTCAGTCTGTAAGAAAGCTTATAGTAATTGTCCTTGGCCAGTTCAATAAGGAAGAACTAATGTTAGGCCAAATGGGAAGTCACCACAATTATTTTTGTGGGATTGTTCTGAATCTTTAAAATTACCCTGGATATCTGTGAAAAGGGTGGAAATGCATAAAGGAATATTCAAGAAAACAGAAATGAAAATGCATCCGTTTTCCAGACTTGCCTGCATGCAACATCCGAACAGAACTTGTTCAGTTGTTGAAAGCAGGCAGACCGATCTATTTGATGTGTTCCACATAACTGATGCAACTCCTGGAAAACCTCTTCATTCAATTTCAATTTGTGAGGGTCTGTCCTTGATACGTTCAACTTGTCTACCATTATACTTTCCTTTGAAAGGAAGATACTTGGAGGTTTAAGGAATGCTGTACAGCTACCTCCCAAGCCATTGCAGCCGACCTGCAAAAAAGGGTAAGATCTAGTGCCCCCTGCTTGTTTCTGTACCGCATTAGTGTGTTGTTGTTCATAGCCATCTAAGGAGGTCCTGGGGATTACAGACGAAAACAGAACCAACATCTGACATTTACGGCCTTTGGACTGTCTGAGGAGTTACAAAGGCCTTGTACCTTAACACACACAGAAACCCACAAATTAAGCAAAATCTGAGGCATCTGTAGTTGCAGACTGACCTGGTTTCTGGACAGAAATTAGGGATACCTGTATTCACAGCCATTTGACTCGAGCAGTGTAAGCCCCTTTTACCTATATACACACACAGACACACGTGTGTGTGTATGTACATATATATATATATATATATATATACACACATACACACACACACACATCATATATGTGTATATATCTATATATATATATATATATATATATATATATATATATATATATATATATACACACACACACACACCATATATGTATGTATATATATATATATATATATATATATATACACATATATATATATACACATATATATATATACATATATATATATATATATATATATATATATATATATATATATATATATATATATATATATATATATATATATATATATATATATATATATATATACATATACACACACGCACACAATTTTATATATATATATATATATATATATATATATATAGATATATATATATATATATATACATATATATATATATATATATATATATATGATGGGTCTACGACTATTGTCTAGCATAGTTCCCCCACATAGTTTGGATATATAATATGTTCAGAAGAGAGTAATTTATGGGAATTGCAAGTATCCATGCACGTGGTTCAAAATATTTAAAATAAGTGGGGCTATGCCCTCCACATCCCCCTTACTACATATACTAACTCCACCGTCATACTACAGTGGGGAAAAGGCCATACAGAAAACTTTCAGTGAATGTGTTTCAGTGAATTGAGCTTTCAGTGAATTGTGCAGTCAAATGTGTTTCAGTGAAATGTGCTTTCAGTCAATAGCCCTACACCGATATATATGTATATAAACATACATATACATATATATACACATATATATATATATATATATATATATATACACACATATCTATATCTATATATATATATATATATATATATATATATATATATATATATATATATATATATATACATATATATATATATATATATATATACATATATATATATATATACATATATATATATATATATATATATATATATATATATATATATATATATATATATATATATATATAATAATA